>NW_016857137.1:0-1592 GCF_001698545.2 Rhinopithecus bieti | reverse complement strand
TAATAATAATAATAATAATAATAATAATAATAATAAATTCAGGTAGAGCTTCTTTCTGTAGCACACGGCTATGGTGGAGGGCAGCTCAGAGGCACTGGATGTGCTCACGTTGTCCACCACCAGCTGTCTAGTTTCAAAACTCTTTCATCACCCCTTAAAAACACCCTGCACCAGCCGGGCGCAGTGGCTCACGCCTGTCATCTCAGCACTTTGGGAGGCTGAGGTGGGCGGATCACGAGGTCAGGAGATCGAGACCATCCTGGCTAACACAGTGAAACCCTGATTCTACTAAAAATGCAAAAAATTACCCAGACATGGTGGTGGGCACCTGTAGTCCCAGCTACATGGGAGGCTGAGGCAGGAGAATGGCGTGAACCCGGGAGGTGGAGCTTGCAGTGAGCCGAGATCACGCCACTGCACTCCAGCTGGGAGACAGAGCGAGACTCCGTCTCAAAAATAAATAAGTAAATAAAAACACACTGCACCCGTTAAGTAATCGCTCCCCATCCTCCTTTCCACAGCCCCTCCCCATTCCCTGGTATCTGCCCATCTGCTTTCTGTGTCTGTGGACTGGCCTGTCCGGGACATTTCATGTGAATGGAGCCCTGCCGGGTGTGGCCTTTGTCACTGGCTTCTTTACTGAGCATCACGTCTTCCACGTTCATCCACGGGAGAGGGTCTATCAGTGCTTCATTCCTTTTTGTTTTTGAGATGGAGTCTCGCTCTTGTCGCCCAGGCTGGAGTGTGGTGGCGTGATCTCAGCTCACTGCAACCTCCGCCTCCCCGGTTCAAGCGATTCTCCTGCCTCAGCCTCCCCAGTAGCTGGGATTGCAGGCGCCCGCCACCACGACTGGCTAATTTTTATATTTTTAGTAGAGACAGGGTTTCACCATGTTGGTCACGCTGGTCTCGAACTCCTGACCTCAGGTGAGCCACCTGCCTCGACCTCCCAAAGTGCTGGGATGACAGGCGTGAGCCACCGCGCCCAGCCTCTTCATTCCTTTTTACGACTGAATGATGTTTCCTCATGTGGATGGATCACATTTCATTTCTTCACTCATCTGCTGACGGACATGTGAGTCGTCTCCACCTTTTGGCTGTTGTGAACAGTGGTGCCATGGACATTCATGGGCCAGTGTCTGTGTGAACAGATGTCTTCATTTCTCTTTGGTGTGAACGTAGGAGCCGAGTTGCTGGGTCCCAGGGCGACGTTCCTCTCCGTGAGGAGCCACCACCCTGTCTTCCTCGGAGGCTTTGGCTGTTTCTGTTCTCAGCAGGGTATTCAAGGGTTCCGGTTTCTCCACATCCTCACCAGCGCCTGTTATTTTCTGTGGAGGTTTTCTGGGAGGTGTTTGTTTTTCAGAGACCAGGATCATCCTATGTTGCCCAGGCAGGAACTCCTGGGCTCAAGTGATCCTCCCGCCTCCGCCTCCTGCCTGGCTGCGACTCCGGCCCGTGCCCCCACACCAGGCCTGTTTTTCGAAAAGCCGTGCTTGTGGGTGTGAAGCGGTGTCTCGTTATGGATTGGATTTGCATTTCTCTAATGACTAACGATGTTGAGCATCTTTTCGTATGCCCGTTGGCCTTTTTTT
>NW_016857136.1:0-822 GCF_001698545.2 Rhinopithecus bieti | reverse complement strand
CTCACTTGTTATTTTGTATTTGTGTTCTAACAAAATAGGAACACACACATATTTGATCAAGTTAAACTAATAAGTATGTTGTGGTAATTGCCTCATAATGAATACAGATAAGTTAAAAAAGAAAGAATATTCCAAAGTAAGTGAGATGTTAACCATGGACTCTTTGGTCTTGAACAAATCAGATGTTTATCTTCTGGGCCAACGAAGAAGTTAAACAAATCGCCCTTACTGTTTTCCACTACTGTAGGGAGAAAAAATAAATTACTACATATTACATGTATAACATAGCATGTAAGTATAGAAATGCTTATATTTTATATATTAGCTAAGTGTGTAACTTCCAATTAACTGTTGTTATAAAGAACCAATAGTAATCAAATTATTTGTCTAGGTAAGTGATTCTCAACAGACAGAGTGATTTGGTCCTCAACAAGAGACATTTTGCAATACCTAGATAGTTTGATTTCTACAACTGGGTGGGGATGGGAGGAGGGGAGCAGCTAACATCTAGTGGGAAGAGACCAGGGATGCTGCTAAACATTCTTCTGTGCACAGTATAGATCACACAAAACTCAAAAATGTTCCGCCTCAAATATAGGTAGTGCAAAGGTTGAGCATTCCTAGTGCAAATAAACTGAATATGAATATTTTCAGTTCTGATGTTAGGTGTTCACTACATTTATGAGGCATGATGCTTTGAATCTTTATTTAAATTGTCTCCTTTGATTTTCACAACTTGCTTATGAATTTATGCACATTTTTCAAAATGAGAAAATGAAGAACAATAAGTTCAGTGACCTATTCACATTAGTTATAAAAACA
>NW_016857135.1:0-258 GCF_001698545.2 Rhinopithecus bieti | reverse complement strand
CCTCATACTGTCCTCATGATCCTCTGTTCTGGCCCAGATGGAGGTCTGGCCAGGTGGGCTGGGCAGGGGACTGAGACACGGAGCCCATCCCCCACATGATCCAGATGAAAGTCAGGAGTGTCGTGAGCACTTCCTTGCCCAGGTTGCCCCCCAGCCACAGCCTCCTATGCACATCTAGGCCTCTGGGTTGGCCACATAAGGATTCGGCACCGCCCAGTGGGAGACTGAAGTGGCCATGGGTTATCAGCTGTGCCCCCT
>NW_016857134.1:0-524 GCF_001698545.2 Rhinopithecus bieti | reverse complement strand
AATTAAACACACTTAGATAGTTCTCTTAAATGGGAATTGATTTGCTTTAATGTGACCCCCGGAGCAAATGCCAGAGAAAAGGCAAGTAGGCAAGGCAAAAAAACTTTACAAGCCAATGTGAAGGAGGGAGCGAGGTTCACCGGTCTCTGGCGGTGGAGGCCGACGAAGTCGCTCCGGCGTTCTCAGAGGAGGTTCCTGGGTCCCGTGCATGAGGAGGGGACGAGGAATTTCGCTCCGGCGTTCACGGAGGAGGTTCCTGGGTCCCGCCTACGAAGAGGGGCCAAGGAAGTTCGCACTGATGTTCTCGGGCGAGGTTCCTGGGTCCCGCGCACGAAGGGCCCAGGAAGTTCACTCCGGCGTTCTCAGATGAGGTTCCTGGGTCCCGCACACGAGGAGGGGCCGAGGAAGTTCGCCCCGGCGTTCTCGGACGAGGTTCCTGGGTCCCGCATACGAGGAGGGGCCAAGGAAGTTCGCTCCAGCGTTCTCGGACGAGGTTCCTGGGTCCCGTGTACGAGGAGGGGCCA
>NW_016857133.1:0-523 GCF_001698545.2 Rhinopithecus bieti | reverse complement strand
TGAGTTCGAGCAATTCTCCTGCCTCAGCCTCCGGAGTGGCTGGGATTACAGGCATGTGACACCACGCCTGGCTAATTTTGTATTTTTACTAGAGACGGGTTTTCTCCATGTTGGTCAGGCTGGACTCAAACTCCCGACCTCAGGTGATTCACCCGCCTCAGCCTCCCAAAGTGTTGGGATTACAGGTGTGAGCCATGGCGCCCAGCTTGAAATGTGTTTTCTTAGAGCTGGTGGGAGCGAGGGATAAGAAGGTGGGTAGGGAGGCCGGGTGCAGTGGCTCACGCCTGTAATCCCAGCACTTTGGGAGGCCGAGGTGGGTGGATCACGAGGTCAGCAGATGGAGACCATCCTGGCTAACACGGTGAAACTCCGTCTCTACTAAAAATACAAAAAAACTAACCGGGCGTGGTGGCGGGCGCCTGTAGTCCTAGCTACTTGGGAGGCAGAGGCAGGAGAACGGCGTGAACCCAGGAGGCGGAGCTTGCAGTGGGTAGGTGGCTGATTCTTTTTTTTTTTTTTTTTT
>NW_016857132.1:0-1048 GCF_001698545.2 Rhinopithecus bieti | reverse complement strand
CTCGGGCTGCCTCCCAGGCGGGAGTGCAGGGTCCGGATCTACGCTCACTGCAAGCTCCGCCTCCCGGGTTTACGCCATTCTTCTGCCTCAGCCTCCCAAGTAGCTGGGACTACAGGCGCCCGCCATCTCGCCCGGCTAGTTTTTTGTATTTTTTAGTAGAGACGGGGTTTCACCGTGTTAGCCAGGATGGTCTCAATCTCCTGACCTCGTGATCCACCTGTCTCGGCCTCCCAAAGTGCTGGGATTACAGGCTTGAGCCACCGCGCCCGGCCCATTATTCCTCTTTTATAGATGGGTAAACTGAGGTGCAAAGTTAAAGTAACTTGTCCAAGGTCATACATTTAACAAAAGTCAAAGTTACTTTTGTTTTTAATCTTTAAAAGATAAGGACTCAGCCTGGGCATGGTGGCTCACGCCTGTAATCCCAGGTAATTGAGAGGTTAAGACATGAGAATCACTTGAACCCAGGAGGCAGAGGTTGCAGTGAGCCAAGATCACACTACTGCACTCCAGCCTGGGTGACAGGGTGAGACTCCATCTCAAAAACAAACAAACAAACAAAACAAATAAAAGATAAGGACTCTTTCTTCCCCTTGTCTATATTTTTGTTTTTGTAGAGATGGGGTCTTGATATGTTACCCAGGCTGGTCTTGAACTCCTGGCCTCAAGTGAAGTGATCCTTCCACCATGGCCTCCCAAAGTGTTGGGATTACAGGCGTGAGCCATGGCACCTGACCTTTTTTTTTTTTTTTTTTTTTTTGAGACAGAGTCTCACTCTGTCGCCCAGGCTGGAGTACAGTGGCACGATCTCGGCTCACTGCAACCTCCGCCTCCCAAGTTCAAGCGATTCTCCTGCCTCAGCCTCCCGAGTAGCTGGCAGCTGGGATTACAGGTGCCCGCCACCACGTCTGGCTAATTTTGTATTTTTAGTAGAGATGGGGGTTTCATCATGTTGGTCAGGCTGGTCTCAAACTCCTGACCTTGTGATCCGCCAGCCTCAGCCTCCCAAAGTGTTGGGATTACAGGCGTGAGCCACTGTGCCCAGCCA
>NW_016857131.1:0-1327 GCF_001698545.2 Rhinopithecus bieti | reverse complement strand
TAAAACGGGAATGTTTATTCTCTGAAGGAATACTTGATACTGAGATTTTTGCTTAATGTTAAAGCAGCCGTTTTTAATACCAGTTTGAAATGAAATTTTAATGTATTATCTCCCTCTTATGAATTAGTGTTTATAAACAAGAACATTTAGAGGGTCTTTTCAGTTCTAGTAAAATGAAAACTAAAGTAAAACAGTAGCTTATTAAAGCTTCCAGAATGGCTTCTCAGTTCCTTGTCAAGTATCAAAGCCCCATAATTCTTTCCCTTCAAATGACTCTTGGAACAAAATGACACCTCTAAGGATTAAACATGTCGGAAACCAATAAAAGAAGAAAACATTAAAGCACGTCTGACACAGGCCTCTCCTTCATAGTTCCCTGTTCCTCTCATTCTCCCTACATAAGTATGAGTCAGGTAATGTTAACTTTGAATCATAAATTTGTTAGTTTATTTTGAGCATTACATAAACAAGGTTCTGATCATAGTCTATGAGGCAATTGACCTGTAATCATTTGCATTTCAACATATGTAGCTCAAAAAACAGAAGAGTAAGTTGCTCTACATTCTTTTATTTGCATTTCACGGGTTACTTACAATATCATTTTTTGTGATACAAGAGTGTCCTAAATAGATCACATTACAATAAAATGCTCACATAGCAAATGGAACGAGGTAACTTTCAAGAGTGAGATATTTGAATTACATTATGTATGCAGGAGTACTCCCTTTCTGAAGCTGATAACAATACCTTCATTTATTGAATGTTTCCTATGTGGCAGGCACCATGCTTAATGCTTTATACACGTTACCTCCATTTAATCTTCCCACCAATCATACAAGGCGAGTATTATTATTCCTATTTTCAGATGAGAAAAACAAAGTTTATTCTGCAAATATTTGTTAAACAGCAACTACATGCCGGTCTAAGCAAAGTTGAAGCTAAGATAAAGAATCCTGAAGTTTGGACACAGGCCTGTCTCTGCTCTTATCATGATCCCATCCTGCCTAACTGGAAAGAATGTTAAACATTTCATGTATTTGTATTATAGATTGTCTTCACCTTTATAGATTTTACTGTCTTGCATCATATGCAACTCTAAAATCTTTGAACTTTGTATCTGGAAGGGAACCTAGAACCTTACATTTTCCAAAATTTGAATTTTCTCAAATAAAATGTTCAAATTGTTGTAGAAATGCCTTTCTTTAAGATCTGTGTCAGTCAGGAAAATAGCCTTAATAATTTTTATTTGAGACATTTCAAGGAAAAACAAAATTCACACACATGAAACATATGTAACCATGTATTTAGTTAAACTATTGTCTTACAT
>NW_016857130.1:0-1046 GCF_001698545.2 Rhinopithecus bieti | reverse complement strand
AAGCAGTTGCTCAGAAAGTTACTCTGCAGGTTTCATCGCAATTTGTTTCCTTGCTCACCACCAGCCTCCGGGCATCGCTAAATATCCCTTCAAAGATTCTTCAAAGACAGAATTTTGAAACTGGGCAACACAGAGTAAGCATAAATTCTGTGAAGTGAATGCACATATCAGAGAGCAGATTCTTGGAATGCTTCTTTCTCGATTTTATTTCAGTATATTTCACTGTTCGCCGTAGTCGTCAGTGTGCTCTGAAATATCACTTTTCGGTTACACAGGAACAGTGTTGAAACACTGCCTTGTGAGAAAAGAGGTATAACTCCCTGAGCGGAATGCATACATCACAAGTAGTTTCTCAGAAAGCTTCTATCCAGTTTTATCTGAAGATATCTCCTCTTTCACCATAGGCCTGAATGTGCTCCCGAATGTCCCTTCGTGGATTCGTGCATTACGCAGTTTCAAACTGCGTAATATAAGAAAGGTTTGAACTATGCGAGATGAACAGATATATCTAACATGAAGCATTTTCACAGAAATCTTCTTTCCAGGTTTGTCTGAGGATATTTCCTTTTTCACCATCACTGTCCCTATACTCCCAAATGTCTTCTGGTAGCTTTTTCTCCAAAAGGGAATGTGGAATCCTCTAGGAGAAGAACGGTATATTTCTGTGAGTGGAATGCACACGTCACAAAGCAGCTCCTCAGAAAGCTTCTCTACAGTTTCTATCTGAAGACGTTTCCTTTCTCACTGTAACCCTCAAATCGCTCCTGAATGTCCCTTCTCAGTCTAAACGAAAACAGTGTTACGATACTGCTCAATGAAAAGAGAAGCTTAACTGTGTGAGCGGAATTCACGTGACACAGAGCAGTTTCACAGAAAGCTTCCTACTGGTTTCTCTCTGAGGTTACTTCTTTTCAGGAAATTCTAAGGAGCGTCTCCTAATGTCCTTTCACAGATTCCACAGAAACAGTGATTTCAAACTGCTCAATCAAAAGAATCATTTAACTCTTTGAGACGAATACAAACATCACAAAAGAGTTGCGCAGAAA
>NW_016857129.1:0-1047 GCF_001698545.2 Rhinopithecus bieti | reverse complement strand
TTTTGAGACAGAGCTTCGCTCTGTCGCCCAGGCTGGAGTAGAGTGGGGCCATCTCAGCTCACTGCAAGCTCCGCCTCCGGGTTCATGCTATTCCCCCGCCTCAGCCTCCCGAGTAGCTGGGACTACAGGCTCCCGCCACCACACCTTATATATATATATATATATATATATTTTTTAGTAGAGGCAGGGTTTCACCATTTTAGCCAGGATGGTCTCCATCTCCTGACCTCGTGATCTGCCCACCTCGGCCTCCCAAAGTGCTGGGATTACAGGCGTGAGTCACCATGCCCGGCCATAAATAAAGTTTTATTGAAACACATTTACACCCATTCCTTTGTGTCTGTGGCACTACAATGCATAAAGCACTTGAATAATTATAATAGAGACTGTCAGGGGCCTGCAAAGCTAAAAATAATTACTATCTGTTCCCTCACTGACCCTGTTTCAGAAGAATATTTTAGAAGGTACTATCATTTATCGAGAATTATCAAATTTTCAATCACTTTAGTTTCACTTCAGTTACATTTTTATTTTGTTATAGTCAAGTGAATATTATGCTTTTAGTATAAATTTAAATATGAAATGTGAAAAGATACATCAGATGATATACATTAGTTCTACCTGCACTAGAGCAAATGAATGTGCAGAATGTTCAGCAAAAACAGTCAGATGAATTGGATTTCTGTTGGGCTTTCTACTCTCTTTGCCCAGGTCTATCTTTTGTTTTTCTGGAAATAACAGCTTATATAAAGTTGGTGGCCAAGCCACCCTAGGCATTGTTGGAACAGAAAAACTTTCTTTACAATTGGTCATATATTTGCTGCCTCTCTCTTTCTCAATGATTTGAGCACTATTTTCCAAGTGGAAGAAAATAAAATCTAGAATTTTCCTGATTTGAAACCCTGATTATATTGCTCTGTCTCAGCCATGTAATAAGCCTAATAATTCCCCAAATTCCTGTTGAATTCTGCCTCCAAAAAATGACCTTCTTTTAGGATTGATAGAAAGCCTCTTTCACTTTTTATTTTATATTTTATTTTAATTAAT
>NW_016857128.1:0-1042 GCF_001698545.2 Rhinopithecus bieti | reverse complement strand
CATTGATTTTGTATCCTGAGACTTTGCTGAGGTTGCTTATCAGCATAAGGAGATTTTGGGCTGAGACGATGGGGTTTTCTAAATACACAGTCATATCATCTGCAAAGAGGGACAATTTGACTTCCCCATTTCCCAACTGAATACTCTTTATTTCTTTCACTTGCCTGATTGCCCTAGCCAGAACTTCCAACACTATGTTGAATAGGAGTGGTGAGAGAGGACATCCTTGTCTTGTGCGGGTTTTCAAAGGGAATGCTTCCAGTTTTGCCCATTCAGTATGATATTGGCTGTGGGTTTGTCGCAAATAGCTCTTATTGATTTTCCATCAATACTTAGTTTATTGAGAGTTTTAGCATGAAGTGCTGTTGAATTTTGTCAAAGGCCTTTTCTGCAGCTATTGAGATAATCATGTGGTTTTGTGGTTGGTCCTGTTTATGTGATGGATTACATTTATTGATTTGCATATGTTGAACCAGGCATACCAGGGATGAAGCCGACTTGATCGTGGAGGATAAGCTTTTGATGTGCTACTGGACTAGGTTTGCCAGTATTTTATTGAGGATTTTTTTTTTTTTTTGAGACGGAGTCTCACTCTGTCGCCCGGGCTGGAGTGCAGTGGCCGGATCTCGGCTCACTGCAAGCTCCGCCTCCCGGGTTTACGCCATTCTCCTGCCTCAGCCTCCCGAGTAGCTGGGACTACAGGCGCCCGCCACCTCGCCTGGCTAGTTTTTTGTATTTTTTAGTAGAGACGGGGTTTCACCATGTTAGCCAGGATGGTCTTGATCTTCTGACCTCGTGATCCACCCGTCTCGGCCTCCCAAAGTGCTGGGATTACAGGCTTGAGCCACCGCGCCCGGCCTATTGAGGATTTTTACATCAGTGTTCATCAGGGATATTGATCTAAAATTCTCTTTTTTTGTTGTGTCTCTGCCAGGCTTTGGTATCAGCATTGATATTGGCCTCATAAAATGAGTTAGGGACGATTTTCTCTT
The DNA here is from genome assembly GCF_001698545.2 of Rhinopithecus bieti. NCBI lineage: Eukaryota > Metazoa > Chordata > Mammalia > Primates > Cercopithecidae > Rhinopithecus > Rhinopithecus bieti. The sequence continues at coordinate 50 of NW_016857128.1, read as the reverse complement.
TTTTGTTGATTGGAATAGTTTCAGAAGGAATGGTACCAGCTCCTCTTTGT
>NW_016857127.1:0-1048 GCF_001698545.2 Rhinopithecus bieti | reverse complement strand
TAGGATGAGTTTTTGTCCTTTGTAGGGCCATGGATGAAGCTGGAAACCATCATTCTCAGGAAAATTTCCATCAGTGACAGACTGGATTAAGAAAATGTGGCACATATACACCATGGAATACTATGCAGCCATAAAAAAGGATGAGTTTTTGTCCTTTGTAGGGCCATGGATGAAGCTGGAAACCATCATTCTCAGGAAAATTTGGCAAGAACAGAAAACCAAATACCGCATGTTCTTACTCATAGGTGGGAACTGAATAATGAGATCACTTGGACACAGGAAAGGGAACATCACACACCATGTCCTATTGTGGGGTGCGGGGAGGGGGAAGGGATAGCATTAGGAGATATACCTAATGTAAATGACGAGTTAATGGGTGCAGCACACCAACATGGCTCATGTATACATATGTAACAAACCTGCACGTTGTGCATATGTACCCTAGAACTTAAAGTATAAAAAAAATTTTTAAAAAGTATCCCTTAAAAAAAAAAAGAAAAAAGTTTGTAGTGGAGAGATATCACATATATTTTATTATATCTATTCTTAGTATTTTGCATGTGTGATGCCATTATAAGTGGTGTTTTTAAACTTTCTGTTTCTGTGTGTTCATTGCTAATATTTATGATTATAATTGATTTTTGCATATTGATATTACAGATTTAATAGGATTTTCTAAGTAGGTGATCATATTATCTCTAATGAAATACAATTACACTTCTTTTTCCAATCTGTATGTATTTTATATCTTATACTTACCTTGTTGCACTAATTAGAGCTTTCAGTAAAATGTTAGAAAAAGGTGGTGAAAGCAGAACTTCTAGTCTCCTAACATAATATATCCTTATGTTAGTGGGGATAGCAGTCTTTCTCCACCAAGTACAATGTTAGCTATTGGCTTTTAGTAGATGCCTCTCCCCAGTTTGAGGGAGGTCCCTATGTTCCCAGCTTCCTGAGAGGCTTCATCAAAAAATGGATGTTGGATTTTTCCGATTTTTTTTTCTGTCTTGATTGAAATAATCAAGTTTTTTTTTTTTTTTTTGATAGT
>NW_016857126.1:0-1458 GCF_001698545.2 Rhinopithecus bieti | reverse complement strand
CCTATGCTGCCTACAAGAGATCCATCTTACCTTAAATGTATGAATAGGTGGAAAGAGATGAAAAAAGATATTCTATGCAAACAAATCAAAAGAGAACAGAGATACCTATACTGATAGCAGTTCAAATAAACTTTAAGTCAAAAATACTTAAATAACACAAGAAGATACTTATAATAAATTAACTGATTCATTAAGAGTATATAAGAATTATAAATGCAATACACCAGGCATCTATCTGAGCACCTAAACATGTAATTCAATAGTTAATAGAATTAAAGGGAGATGTAGATTGCAACACAATAAGAGTAGGGAACTTCAATATTTCTACTTCCCACAATGAGTAGATTATCCAGACAGACAACAATAAGGAAACATTATAATTGAACTATTCCCTGGACCAAATGACCTCACAGGTATGTCCAGAACATTCCAGCCACCAGAAGTGGAATATGCATTACTTTCAAATGCACAAACAACAATCTCCAGATACATTTTACATTAGGCAAAAAAATTTTCAAATTTAAGAAGAGTGAAATCATTATCAAGTATCCTTTCTGAGCACAATGGTATGAATCTACAAATCAATATGAGAAAGATTTTTTAAAATTTCCAAATAATGTGAAAATTAAAAGATGTGCTTCTGAATAATCAATGGGTAAATTAATGAATTAAAAGGGAAATTTGAAATTATCTTGAGACAAACAAAATAAAACACAACATACCAAAACTTATAGAATGCAGCAAAAGTGGTTGTAAGATGGAAATTTATAGCAACAAATGTCTATATCAAATAAGAAAAAACCTAGGCCGGGCGCGGTGGCTCAAGCCTGTAATCCCAGCACTTTGGGAGGCCGAGACAGGCAGATCACGAGGTCAGGAGATCGAGACCATCCTGGCTAACATGGTGAAACCCCGTCTCTACTAAAAAAAAATACAAAAAACTAGCCGGGCGCGGTGGCGGGCGCCTGTAGTCCCAGCTACTTGGGAGGCTGAGGCAGGAGAATGGCATAAACCCAGGAGGTGGGGCTTGCAGTGAGCTGAGATCTGGCCATTGCACTTCAGCCTGGGCGGCAGAGCAAGACTATGTCTCAAAAAAAAAAAAAAGAAAAGAAAAAAACCTCAAATAAACATCCTAATATTGCACCTCAAGATGCCAGAAAAGAAAATAAACTAAGCCCAGACGTAATAGCAGGAAGAAAATTATAAGATCAGACAAGAAAGAAATAAAATAGAGACTAGGAAAACAATGAAAAGTATCAACAAAACAAACAATTGTGTTTTAAAAGATAAACAAAGTTGACAAACCTTTAGCTAGACTAGGAAAAAAAGAGAAGAGTCAAATAAATATAATCAGAAAGGAAAAGCAAGATATTACAACTGATACCACAGAAACACAAAGGATCTTGAATGACCTCTGTGAACAATTATGAGCCAGCAAATTGTGTACAGTAAAAAAAA
>NW_016857125.1:0-1043 GCF_001698545.2 Rhinopithecus bieti | reverse complement strand
AGAAGTGTCTGTTCATATCCTTCACCCACTTTTTGATGGGGTTGTTTGTTTTCTTCTTGTGAATTTGTTTAAATTCCTTGTAGGTTCTGGATATTAGCCCTTTGTCAGATGGATAGATTGCAAAAATGTTCTCCCATTCTGTAGGTTGCCTGTTCATTCTGATGATAGTTTCTGTTGCTGTGCAGAAGCTCTTTAGTTTAATAAGATCTCACTTGTCAATTTGGCGTTTGTTGCCATTGCTTTTGGTGTTTTAGTCATGAAGTCTTTGTCCATGCCTATGTCCTGAATGGTATTGCCTAGGTTTTCTTCTAGGGTTTCCATGGTTTTAGGTCTTCTGTTTATGACTTTAATCCGTCTTGAGTTAATTTTGTATAAGTTGTAAGGAAGGGGTCCAGTTTCAGTTTTCTGCGTATGGCTAGCCAGTTTTCCCAACACCATCTATTAAATAGGGAATCCTTTCCTCCTTGCTTATTTTGTCAAGTTTGTCAAAGATCAGGTGGTTGTAGATGTGTGGCGTTATTTCTGATACCTCTATTCTTTTCCATTGGTCTATATAACTGTTTTGGTACCAGTACCATGCTGTTTTGGTTACTGTAGCTTTATAATATAGTTTGAAGTCAGGTAGTGTGATGCCTCCAGCTTTATTCTTTTGCTTAGGATTGTCTTGGCTATATGGGCTCTTTTTTGGTTCCATATGAAATTTAAATTAGCTTTTTTCTAATTCTGTGAAGAGTCATTGGTAGCTTGATGGGGATAGCACTAAATCTAGAAATTACTTTGGGCAGTATAGCCATTTTCACGATGTTAATTCTTCCTATGCATTAGCATGGCATGTTTTTTCATTTGTTTGTGTCCTCTCTTACTTCCGTGAGCAGTGGTTTGTAGTTCTCCTTGAAGAGGTCCTTTACATGCCTTCTAAGTTGTATTCCTAGGTATTTTATTCTTTTGTAGTCATCGTGAATGAGAGTTCACTCATGATTTGGCTCTCTTTTGTCTATTATTGGTGTATAGGAATGCTTGTGATTTTTGCACATTGATGTTGA
>NW_016857124.1:0-524 GCF_001698545.2 Rhinopithecus bieti | reverse complement strand
ACATGTTTTAACAATAATGGCTCCAGCTCATTGTTCAGTCCCCTTTTTCTGACCTCTCAAAATACAATTGAACTTTCACTGTGAATTTCTTATTTAATAAATCTATTTATTCAATGAGCATTTATCAAACATCTGCCAAGTTCCTGGCCCCTGAACAGGCACTGAGAATATGAAGAATGTGGCCCAGTTTCTATACATTCTGGAATGTGGGGGTAGAGACAACAACAAAATTATAACGCACTATTTCAAGCCTTGAAACACCATTTAACTCTCTCAAGCGTCTTCAGCTCATCTCCCCAAGAGGGATACGTCAGCAGAGGTTGTGATGTGTAAAAATTATTGCTGATGTATCTGGACATTTTCATAAACAATGGAAAAAATATTAGTGTCTTCTGAGAAACAAAAGCTACAGAAGCAGAATTACAAAGTTCAGGAAATCTTCAGTTCCAGAGTCTCTACTGATCGGGTCTTCTCAGCTGGCCTAAATCTTGATTTTACTCTCTCGATCTTTCCTCTTTGTCAGA
>NW_016857123.1:0-369 GCF_001698545.2 Rhinopithecus bieti | reverse complement strand
TGGGCTTATCATTGTGTGGATGTTATATAAAGGTATACATTACTAGGAGCGCTTATTTAATTTTTCACATGTTGGCATCTAGCTTACAGTATTTGGATGGATAAATAACATCTCCAAAATAGACCTCTTTTACTAACAACAGGAGTTCATCCTGACTGCACAGTGGTAATATTTCTGGATTTATTGCTGCCTACTTTTCACTTTTTTTTTTTTTTTACTTTAACCCTGTTATTAAGAAAGTGAATTAGGTGATCATTGGCTGTCTCCAAAATGAAGTTAGACTCTTAGCAGAAGAATAGCTTCTACTTGAGATAGCTCTTTCCCCCCCCCCAGATTTCCAATAAGAATTACTTCCTAGGTAGTTCCAGC
>NW_016857122.1:0-523 GCF_001698545.2 Rhinopithecus bieti | reverse complement strand
CGGAGCTTGCAGTGAGCTGAGATCCGGCCACTGCACTCAAATAGGCCAGGAATGGTGGCTCATGACTGTAATCCTGGCACTGTGGGAGGCTGAGGCAGGCAGATCACTTGAGATCAAGAGTTTAAGACCAACCTGACCAATATGGTAAAACCCCATCTCTACTAAAAACACAAAAATTAGCTGGGTGTGGTGGCGCACGCCTATAATCTCAGCTACTCAGGAGGCTGAGACAGGAGAATCGCTTGAACCCAGGAGACAGAGGTTGCAATGAACAAAGATCATGCCACTGCACTCCATCCTGGGTGACAGAGCAAGACTATCTCAAAAATAAATATAAAGGCCAGGCGCGGTGGCTCATGCCTGGAATTCCAGCACTTTGGCAGGCTGATACGGGTGGATCACAAGGTCAGGAGTTCAAGACCAGCCTGGCCAAGATGGTGAAACTCTGTCTCTACTAAAATACAAAAAAAATTAGCCGGGCGTGGTGGCGGGCGCCTGTAGTCCCAGCCACTCGGGAGGCTGA
>NW_016857121.1:0-258 GCF_001698545.2 Rhinopithecus bieti | reverse complement strand
TCTCTCTCTCTGTCTCTCTCTCTCTCTCTGTCTCTCTCTCTCTGTCTCTCTCTCTCTCTGTCTCTCTCTCTGTCTCTCTTTTTCTCTCTCTCTGTCTCTCTCTCTCTGTCTCTCTCTCTCTGTCTCTCTCTTTACTAGTACTTAGCTCTCTCTCTCTCTGTCTCTCTCTCTCTCTCTGTCTCTCTCTCTGTCTCTCTCTCTGTCTCTCTCTCTCTGTCTCTCTCTCTCTCTGTCTCTCTCTCTCTCTGTCTCTCTCTC
>NW_016857120.1:0-1464 GCF_001698545.2 Rhinopithecus bieti | reverse complement strand
CAGCCTCTTTATTTTAATCTACATCTCTTAGGTAAAATTCATCAATTTAACTACCTTTATCTGAGTTTTCTACTAGTCCATGTTTCCTTTAAACACAATTTTGAATGTTTTTTAAAGTAACCATTTGATTTTGAAACAAATTTACAGAAAACATGGAAGAACTATGCTAATATGCTGTATCACCCCTGAATACTTCAATGTGCATTTCCTACAACAAAGATGTTCTCCTATATAACCATAATATGATCATCACGGTCATCATGGATAAAGTTCCAATATTTAATCTGCAAATCTTGTTCAAGTTTCACCAATTCCCAATCATGTCCTTTATAACACAAGCATTTAACACAGAATAGTATTTAGTTGTCTTTGTTTTCTTAGTCTCTGTCAATCTGGAATGCTGCCTTCCTCACTCCACTCAACCTCTGACAACTTGCTATAGGTCACCACCAGTGCTGTCTCCTGTCTCTCCAGGTCCCCACCCTTGCTATGCTGTGGATGCGCATCGTACCCTGCTGGTTTCTGAATGCTCTGCCATGGCCCTGGGCCTCCCCACTACCCAGCATGGATGCCTAAGCTGAACTGAAAGACTTTGGACTCAGCTGTTCAAAAAGAGAAGGGGAGAGGAAGAGGAAGCAGAATACTAAGTAATTTGATTTTTTTTTTTTCATGATCAAACCAATGTCTTGGAATTGATTATCATTTCCACGGGCTACTTATGCTCCATAATGTTTGTATAGAGTTTTTCATGGTGAAAATGAATAAAGGCATCTGAACTCATTTTTTTTTTTTTTTTTTGAAACAGAGTCTCACTCTGTCACCCAGGCTGGAGTGCAGTGGCACGATCTCGGCTCACTGCAATGTCCGCCTCCGAGGTTCAAGCAATTCTCCTGCCTCAGCCTCCCAAGTAGCTGAGATTACAGGCACCTAACACCATGCTTGGCTACTTTTTTTGTATTTTTAGTAGAGACGGGGTTTCACCACGTTGGCCAGGCTGGTTTCAAACTCCGGATCTCAAGTGATCCACCCGCGTTGGCCTGCCAAAGTGCTGGGATTACAGGAGTGAGCCACTGTGCTCAGCCTGAACTCCATTTTTTATAGAGTACCATTTGACACTAAAATTAAGAGTCTGTTACTCATCTGCAGAATTTCTCTTTAAATGGTATTACTGCTGGGCGCGGTGGCTCACGCCTGTGATCCCAGCACTTTGGGAGGCCGAGGTGGGCGGATCACAAGGTCAGGAGATTGAGACCACGGTGAAACCCCATCTCTACTAAAACACAAAAAATTAGCCGGGCGCGGTGGCGGGCGCCTGTAGTCCCAGCTACTCGGGAGGCTGAGGCAGGAGAATGGCGTGAACCCGGGAGGCGGAGCTTGCAGTAAGCTGAGATCGCGCCACTGCACTCCAGCCTGGGCGACAGAGCGAGACTCCGCCTCAAAATAAATAAATAAATAAATGATAAA
>NW_016857119.1:0-523 GCF_001698545.2 Rhinopithecus bieti | reverse complement strand
TATGTGTGTGTGTATAAGATTTTAAGAATTTTAAATAAACTTTGCAATAATCTTCTCAATGGAAAATTACGTTTTTGTTTCACTTCTATTCACTTCATTAATTTGTTAAGCATAAACTTGGTTTACATTAAATACAAACAATAAACCAAACGTTTTGCTGTTATAACTTATACTTTCTCTCTCTCTCTTCCTCTCTCTCTCTCTCTCTCTCTCTCTCTCTCTCTCTATGTATATATGCACACACACACACATAAATATTTCAAATGGAAGATCAAGTAACATTTTTTCGGGCAAGCCACTATAATTTTTTTTTTTATTATGTAGCAGTACTAGCAGTATCATGACAATAAATTACTTGCATTTATTACGCCTTTTTTAAAACTTTAAAAAATATTAGATTTCAACAGAGAACGCGCTAAACAAGAAGGAAGCTGAATATACCCATTGTATGTGTGTGTACAAACATGTCCTCTTCCCTCAGATATTCTTGTCCCCGCTCTTTTTCACTATAGAATTTCTAAAG
>NW_016857118.1:0-926 GCF_001698545.2 Rhinopithecus bieti | reverse complement strand
TTTTTTTTTTTTTTTTTTTTTTTTTTTTCTGGTTGCATTTCTAGATTTTTTTTTGATTTTTTTTTGGCCTGGGTTTATTGTAGGGTCTTAGTCCATTTGTCCTGCTATAATTAAATGCCTGAGACTAGGTAATTAGAAATAAAAATTAATTTTCTCATAGTTCTGGAGGCTGGGAAGTCCAAGATCAAAGTGCCAGTACATTTGGTGCTGGTAAAGCTTGCTCTCTGCTTTCAAGATGATATCCTCTTGCTGCATTGACACGTGGCCTAAGGGGGCAAAAAGGGATTAATCCTGGCTGTATCCTTGCATGACAGAAGAGATAAAAGAGCCAGAGAGCTCTGCAGTCTCTTTTATAAGGGCATTAATCCCATTCATGAGGGCAAATCCCTTCCTACTTGATCACTTCCCAAAGGCCCCACCTCTTAATACTATCACATTGAGGATTAACTTTCCACATGAATTTTAGATGGACACAAAAATTCAAACCACAGCAAGTAGTTTTCCTATTTTCTGCATGCATGCTTTTACTTATATTTCATCTATTTGGGGCTTATGGAGATCCTTGAATCTTCATATTGGTATCTTTTGTCAGTTTTGGCCACTTTCTCTTCAAATATTGCTTCTGCCTCATTCTCTCTTCTTTTTCTTTTGGGATCTCAACTACACATATGTTAAGTTTTTCTACTTGTTCCATGTACCTCATTACTTTTTTCTGTATTTACCATTTGTGTTGTTTTATGTTTCAGGTTGCTTATTTTTATTGTCCTGATATTTCCAGTTTATTAATCTAGACTTCTGCTCCGTCTAATCTACTGTTTAAACTCATACATTTAATTATTAATTTCAGTCATTATATTTGTCAGTTTCAAAAAAAAGAAAAAATTTACATTTGATTCATTTTATCAATTCTGATAATTCTCCATTTG
>NW_016857117.1:0-1702 GCF_001698545.2 Rhinopithecus bieti | reverse complement strand
GGTGGCTCACACCTGTAATCCCAGCGCTTTGGAAGGCCGAGGCGGGCGGATCACAAGGTCAGGAGATCAAGACCATCCTGGCGAACACGGTGAAACCCTGTTTCTACTAAAAATACAAAAATAATTAGCCGGGCATGGTGGCAGCCGCCTGTAGTCCCAGTTACGCAGGAGGCTGAGGCAGGAGAATGGTGTAAACCCGGGAGGTGGAGCTTGCAGTGAGCTGAGATCCGGCCACTGCACTCCAGCCTGGGCGACACAGCAAGACTCCGTCTCAAAAAAAAAAAAAAAAAAAAAAAAAAAAAAAAAAAAAACACGGTCAGAGAGCTAGCCTACTCCTTTTCTGACATGTGAAGATGTAACAAGGAGTTGGCTGTCTGCAGCTAGAAGAGGGCCCTTACCAGAACACAACTGTGCCAGCACTTTGGTCTAAGACTTCTAGCCCTCAGAACTGTGAGGAATAATTTCTGTTATTTATATACAGTCTATGGCACTTTGCTATAGCAACCCAAACTGCCTAAGAAATATTTCAGCATAAACCAGGTAAAGAAACTAAGACAAAAAGTGTTAATGTACTTATTCAAGTTCACAGAGGTAGCAGGAGCTGAGCCAAGATTCACACTGAGACCTTGTTACCACCACTGCCCTCTTAAATACTGTTCTATTCAGAAAGACATAGGGTCTTAAGGTAGACCAGGGAATAAATACCTCAAGACATGTAAGTTTTACTTGAGTGGAACAGGAAAAGGAACTTTTGCATGTGATACAAGCATAAATACATGTAAAAAGAGTATCCATATGTATTTGTGGAAAGGGGGGAAATGTAGGAGTTGTAAGAGAACCTAACCTGCTTCAAATCCCATTCCTATTTTTAGAAACTCAGCTAAAAGTGTTCCCATTGAAGGAAACTGGCATTTATCTGCTTAAAAGGAAATCAAACGTGTTAGAAGCCTTGCCAACAAACGAAGAGAAAATTCTCAGTGAAAGCAATTTTAAATGACGCACAAACTCTACCTGGCTTGGGATTCCAACAACCTGCAAAAATGTAGCAGACGTAACTAAGATATAAACAGAAGTCTAAAGAAGAAATAAATTTGAAGCATTTTTTTCCACACTTTATCATGGTACTCTCTCTTATTAAGAAAAATTATTGGCCAGGCGCCTGTAATCCCAGCACTAGGGGAGGCAGAGGTGGGTGGATCATGAGGTCAGGGGTTCAAGACCAGCCTGGCCAAGATGGTGAAACCCCATCTCTATTAAAAATGCAAAAACAATTAACCAGGCATTGTGGCAGGCACCTGTAATCCCAGCTACTCGGGAGGCTGAGGCCAAGAGGCTTGAACCCGGGAGGCGGAGGTTGCAGTGAGCTGAAATCACGCCACTGCACTCCAGCCTGGGCAACACAGCAAGACTCCGTCTCAAAAAAAAAAAAAAAAAAAAAAAAAAAAAAAAAAAATTATCCAGGCTGGGCGCAGTGGCTCACACCTGTAATCCCAGCACTTTGGGAGGCCAAGGTGGGCGGATCACTTGAGGTCAGAAGTTTGAGACCAGACTGGCCAACATGACAAAACCCTGTCTCTACTAAAATACAAAATTAGCCAGGCATGGTGGCGCAGCCTGTAATCCCAGCTACTTGGGAGGCTGAGGCAGGAGAATCACTTGAAAACAGGAGGCAGAGGTTGCAGTGAGCTGAGATTGTGCCACT
>NW_016857115.1:0-1047 GCF_001698545.2 Rhinopithecus bieti | reverse complement strand
TTAAATGAGCATTACTTTACATTTCTCATTCAGCAAGTCTTTTGAAAGTGAAACTTTTATTACATTTCCCAGGGAGCAGAATGAAATATAATATCTGAATGTTTAAACCTACATAGATAAGTCAGTTTCACTAACTTTGAACTCTCCTTGCTCTAATAAATCCTGCCTACCTTTTGTATGAATGGCCAGGCCAAAATATGCAAAGTTCCCAGACATATTTTATAAATTCCTAGAATATGAAGCAACCCTGGATTATCCTAGGAGAGCCAATCACCATGGTTTCGGGGGTTTGCTCATTCAGAAATACAAATGAACAGGATTGATTTGATTAATACATTAATTAATATAAATAATATTGCTAGGAGAAATAATTCACACAAAGGAAATTTGACATTTGCCAAAAATGCACAGGTAAAGTTTAGACTTACCAAAATTGACCCAGAAAAACTACATGGTAGCAATAATGTCTGCAGAGAAAACTCACAATGATGGATGAGAGCATTGATAAGATTGATAAGGGTGAGAAAACAGAAGAAATCAATTTATTGATTCCATTGGAAATAATGTAAACAATGCTGAGATCTATTATAAATTAATTCTGAAATATCTGCTGCTGGGGGGGCAGAGAAAGATGGCCGAATAGGAACAGCTCCAGTCTCCAGCTCCCAGCACGAGCGACACAGAAGACAGGTGATTTCTGCATTTTCAACTGAGGTACTGGGTTTATCTCACTAGGGAGTGCCAGACAGTTGGTGCTGGTCAGCTGTTGCAGCCCGACCAGTGAGAGCTGAAGCAGGGCGAGGCATCGCCTCACCTGGGAAGCTCAAGGGGGAAGGGAATCCCTTTTCCTAGCCAGAGGAACTGAGACACACACCACCTGGAAAATTGGGTAACTCCCACCCCAATACTGCGCTTTAAGCAAACGGGCACACCAGGAGATTATATCCCACACCTGGCCGGGAGGGTTCCATGCACATGGAGCCTTCCTCATTGCTAGCACAGCAGTCTGCCATCTGAGGCTGGGGGAGGGCGCCCGCCATTGCTGAG
>NW_016857114.1:0-1047 GCF_001698545.2 Rhinopithecus bieti | reverse complement strand
TTAATGGGTGCAGCACATCATAATGGCACATGTATACATTTGTAAGAAACCTGCACGTTGTGCACATATACCCTAGAACTTAAAGTACAGTAAAAAAAGTATCACTCAGCAACTTTTTTAAAAAGAATGAACTATAAGATATGCATCACCATGCAAAATCTCAAAAGCAGCATATAAAGTGAAAGAAGCTAGACACAAGAGCATAAACCACATGATTTCACTCATACAATACGTGCTGTATGAATTCAAAACTGGACAAAACTAATGTGTGATAATAAAAATAAAAATGCCTGCTTATGGAGGTGGTAACTGATTGGAAAGGGACATGAACGAACAGTATATGATCCCGTAAATGTCCTGTATCTTGATTGGAGTGGTGCTTACAAGGACATACACTTTCAGCAAAGTTGACCAAATTGTACAATTAAGATCTACATATTTCATTGCATACAAATTTTAACATAATAATAAAGAATCTTATCTTTTAAACACATACTAAAATATTTACAGATGAAATCATGATGCCTTAGATCTGCTTCAAAATTTTCAGGATGTGAGAGTAGGGAAAAGGTTATAAATCAAATTAGATCAAGCTGATAATTGTAGGATCTGAGTGATGGGGCCACGGAGTTTCCCTTTACTGGGCTTTCTATTCATGTATATTTGAAATTTGCCATTTTTTAAAGTTTTGCATATTAATCAATTTCCTAAATGAACAACCTAAGCCTAGAAAATTGTAGAAGCTTTTCCACAGTCCGTACCTTTAGAACACATGAAATATCATTAATAATAAGGTCAACATTTATATTTTTGTCCAGTCCAGTACTGGTTTCTCATCATTTAACCAAAATAATTCTTTTTTTAAAAAAAAAAAGACATTTGTAGATCTCAAATGTCAACCTAAAAGGATAGGGTAACACACCAATGATCAACACTCTCTTATTCCCATTTGCAATCCATCATACTGAACTGTTCTAAATCATTCTGGAACCCACTTAAAAGTCTTTAGAAACTATGGAAATAATGAATTTTATATGTTTATTAGCT
>NW_016857113.1:0-1048 GCF_001698545.2 Rhinopithecus bieti | reverse complement strand
GAGACGGAGTCTCCTCTGTCGCCCAGGCTGGAGTGCAGTGGCCGGATCTCAGCTCACTGCAAGCTCCGCCTCCCGGGTTCCCGCCATTCTCCTGCCTCAGCCTCCCGAGTAGCTGGGACTACAGGCGCCGCCACCTCGCCCGGCTAGTTTTTTGTATTTTTTAGTAGAGACGGGGTTTCACCGTGTTAGCCAGCATGGTCTCGATCTCCCGACCTCGTGATCCGCCCATCTCGGCCTCCCAAAGTGCTGGGATTACAGGCTTGAGCCACCGCACCCAGCCGATTTTAAAATATTAAATTATCCTTGCATAACTGGGATAAATCCCAGTTGGTTGTGGTGTGTCATTCTTTTTATGCATTGTTTGATTTGATTTTCTAACATTTTGTTAAGGATTTTGCATCTATGTTAATGAAAGCTATTGATTTGGAGTTTTCTTTTCTTATAATATCTTTGATATTTGTATTAAGATCATGTTAGCCTCACATAATGAGGTAGAAAATACTCCCTCTTCCTCTATATTTTAAAAGAGAACATAAAAAATTGGTATAATTTATTCCTTGTGTTTGGTAGATTTCACCTGTGAACTTACTTAGGCCTGATTCTTTTTGTTTTAGAAGGTTATAAATTATTTTTTAAACTTTCTTAATAAATAGTCCTTTTCAGGTTGTCTATTTCTTCTTGTGTGAGTTTTGGAAAACTGTGTCTTTGAAGGAATTTGCTCATTTCATCTGGGTTATTAAACGTGTGGACATAGAGTTATTAATATTATTCCACTTTTATCCTTTTACTGACCGTGGGATTTAAAGTGGTGTTTCTTCCTTCATTCTTGATCATAGCATTTTGTCTTCTCTCTCTTTTCCTTAGTTAGCTTGGCTAGAGGATTATTACTCTTATTGATTTTTTCCAGAAAATCAGCTTTTGGTTTATTGATTTTCTTTATTGATTTTGTTTTCAATGCCATTGATTTCTACTCTAGTTTATATTCTTTCCTTTTTTTTTCTGCTTACTTTGTATTTAATTTGCTCTTCATTTTCTGATTTCTTAAGGT
>NW_016857112.1:0-1706 GCF_001698545.2 Rhinopithecus bieti | reverse complement strand
TTTTTTTCAAGAGACAGGGTCTTGGTCTGTGGCCCAGGCTGGAGTGCAGTGGTGTCATCACAGCTCGCTGCAGCCTCAACGTCTCTAACCCCTGGGGTTACATATTCTTTGCTCCTCAGCCTCCGAAAATGCTGGGATCGGCTGGGTGTGGTGGCTCGCGCCTGTAATCCCAGCACTTTGGGAGGCCAAGGCAGGAAGATTGCGTGAGCCCAGGAGTTCAAGACCGGTCTGAGCAACAAAGCAATTTAAAATTTAAAGAGCAACAACAAATTAAAAAATTAACCAGGTGTGCTGGTGCATGTCTGTGCAAGACTTCGTCTTATAAAAATAAATAAATAAATAAATAAACTAGGAATGTGATCCATCCAGCGTCAAACTGATTATGTATCTGTGGATGACCCCCTCTGGGCTGAGCGCGGCACCAGGTGAACGATGGTATCCTCTCCATCAGCCTTGACTGTTTACCCCGCAAAGCCCCTGGCCGTGCCCTGCTTGCCCGCACACCTGGTTCAAGCAGTTCGGACCAGGCGCAACTCAGGGTCCTGAGTTCATGGTGGGAGAGGGAAGGTCCAGGCAGCACATGGCCTCAGGGGTCCTACCTGTGTACATGATGCCATTGATCTCCACAGACATGCTGATGCTGTTGCTGCCATTGGTGCCTGTCAGGTTCACGGCAGAGTCCTGGCGGCTCTCAGAGGCTGTGGGAAGAATAAATGCATTTTTTTTTCTCTTTTTTTTGAGACGGAGTCTTGCTCTGTCGTCCAGGCTGGAGTGCAGTGGCGCGATCTCAGCTCACTGCAACCTCTACCTCCAGGGTTCAAGCGATTCTCCTGCCTCAGCCTCCTGAGTAGCTGGGACTACAGGCACCCACCACCACACTCGACTAATTTTTTTTTAGTATTTTTAGTAGAGACGGGGTTTCACCATGTTAACCAGGATGGTCTCAATCTCCTGACCTCATGATCCACGCATCTCAGCCTCCCAAAGTGCTGGGATTACAGGCGTGAGCCACCACGCTCGGCCAAAACTGCCATTTCTGATCATAAAGACACCTGTGGCATGTTCTGTTTTCTGTCTCTTGCCAACTAGATTTTAGCTTTACAAGGTGTAGACAGTGTTTCTCACACTCATGCTGTCACCAGTGCACACAGTAGGTGCTCAATATTTATTTGTTCAATAAGTGTATTTGTCTACACTCTACTTTGGGTTTTTTTTTTTTTTTTTTGAGACGGAGTCTCACTCTGTCGCCCAGGCTGGAGTGCAGTGGCCGGATCTCAGCTCACTGCAAGCTCCGCCTCCCAGGTTTACACCATTCTCCTGCCTCAGCCTTCCGAGTAGCTGGGACTACAGGAGCCCGCCACCTCGCATGGCTAGTTTTTTGTATTTTTTAGTAGAGATGGGGTTTCACCGTGTTAGCCAGGATGGTCTCGATCTCTTGACCTCATGATCCGCTCATCTCAGCCTCCCAAAGTGCTGGGATTACAGGCTTGAGCCACCGCGCCCGGCCTGCTTTGTTTTTTTTAACCTTGTTTTTGAGACCAGGTCTTGCTCTGTCACCCAGGCTGGAGTGCAGTGGTGCAATCATGGCTCACTGCAGCCTCGACCTCCTGGGCTCAAGTGATCCTCCCACCTCAGCCTCCCGAGTAGCTGGGGCTACAGGAGCATGCCACCACACCCAGCTAATTTTTGTAGAGATGGTGTCTCAC
>NW_016857111.1:9993-12421 GCF_001698545.2 Rhinopithecus bieti | reverse complement strand
ATGGTAAGAAGTGAAATGTCGTCAAATAAAAGCAGAAAGAAGCACACGAAGAAACTGTTCTTTGACATGTCCATTCTTTTCACAGGGTTAAACCTTACCCCATATTTCCCAGTTTGAAATTCGGTCTTTGAGGTTTCTGCAAAGGCATAATAAGTGGCGATAAGAGGCCTGTGTGAGGCAAGGAAATGTCTTAAATCGAAAATCGGAGAGAAGTTTTCTGCACAACTCTTTTGTGATGTTTGTATTCATATCATGGAGTTAAATTGTTGTTTGGATTTAGCAGTTTGGAATCACTGTGCCTGTGGAATCTGAGAAAGGACATTTGGAAACGCTCCTTAGAATATCCTGAAAAGAAATAACCTCAGAGAGAAACCAGAAGGAAGCTTTGTCTGAAACTGCCTTGTGTCACGTGAATTCCGCTCATGTATTTAACCTTCTCTTTTCATTGAGCTGTATCATAACACTGCTTTTGTTTATTCTGCAAAGGGATATTCTGGAGGGCTTTGAGGCTTATGGTGAGAAATGAAACATCTTCAGATAGAAACTGGAGAGAAGCTTTCTGAGCAGCTGCTTTGTGACGTGTGCATTCCACTCACAGAAATCTCCTTTCTTCTCCCAGAGGATTCCGGAATCTCTTTTGGAGAAAAAGCCACGAGAGATATTCAGGAGTATAGCGATGACTATGGTGAAAAGAAAATATCCCCAGACAAAAACTGGAAAGTAGATTTCTGTGAAACTGCTTTGTGTTAGACATATTTATTCATCTCTCATAGTTAAAACTTTATTTATATTACACAGTTTGGAAACTCCGTCATGCAGAGATCCATGAATGGACATTCGGGAGAACATTCACACCGACGGTGAAAGAGGAGATATCTTCAGATAAAAACTGGATAGAAGCTTTCTGAGAAATAACTTTGTGATGTATGCATTCCACTCAGGGAGTTATACCTCTTTTCTCACAATGCAGTGTTTGAACACTATTCCTGTGAAACCGAAAAAGTGATAATTCAAAAAGCCTTGAGGACTATGGCAAGTAGTGAAATATTCTGAAATAAAATCGAGAAAGAAGCGTTCCAAGGATCTGCTCTCTGATATGTGCATTCACTTGACAGTGTTAATGCTTACTCTATGTTGCCCAGTTTCGAAACTCTGCTTTGAAGAATCTGTGAAGGGATATTTAGTGACGCTCGGAGGGTTGTGGTGAGCGAGGAAATGTCTTCCGATGAAACCTGCAGTGAAACGTTCCGAGCAAATGCTTTGCGATGTGTGTATTTGTATCATAGAATTAAACCATTCTTTGCATTGAGGAGCTTGAAATCACTGTTTTTGTGGAATCTGAGGAAGAAAATTTGGGAATGATCCTTAGAATATGGAGAAAGAAATATCCTCTGGTAAAATCCAGAAGGAAGCTTTCTGTGAAACTACTCTGTGTCGTCTTAATTCCTCTCACTCAGGCAAGCCTCTCTATTCATTGAGCAGTTTCCTAGCCCTGTGTATGTTTAGCATGTGACGAGATATTCAGAAGCACTTTGAGGCTAATGGTGAAAAAGGAAATATTTTCAGACTGAAACTGGAGAGAAGCTTTGAGAAGAACTGCTTTGTGACGTGTGCATTTCAGTCACAGTGTTATACCTCTCTTCTCATACAGGGTAAGGGAAACCCTTTTGGATTAACAG
Organism: Rhinopithecus bieti; assembly: GCF_001698545.2. Taxonomy (NCBI): domain Eukaryota; kingdom Metazoa; phylum Chordata; class Mammalia; order Primates; family Cercopithecidae; genus Rhinopithecus; species Rhinopithecus bieti. The sequence goes on along the minus strand of NW_016857111.1, from coordinate 10,742 downwards.
GTTCGAAGCGATATTCGGAAGCATGTTGACGCCGATGCTGAAAAGGGAAATAGCCTCAGACAAAACCTGGAAAGAAGTTTTCTAGGAAACTATTCTGTGATATGGGTAATCATCTCACATAGATAAAGTTTTCTTTACATTATGCAGTTTGGAACCTGTTATGGACGGATCCACGAAGGGACCTTCAGGAGCACATTCTGGACTCTGGTGAAAAAGGAAATATCTTCAGATAAAAACTGGAAAGGAGCTTTCTGTGAAACCGCTTTTTACTGTGCTTATTCATCTCACATAGATGAAGCTTTCTTTACATTACGCAGCTTGGAAACTCCCTCGTGGATGGATCCGTGAAAAGATATTTGGGATCACATTCGGGCCTATGGTGAAAGTGGAAATATAGTAAGATAAAAACTGGAGAGAAGATTTCTGTGAAACTGCTTGGTGATGTGTGCATTCCACTCAGGTAGTTATAACTTTCTTCTCATAAGGCACAGTTTGAACACTTTTCCTGTAAAACCAAAAGACTGATATTTGGAGCACTTTGAAGACTATGGCAAAAAGTGAAATGTCGTCCAATAGAAAACAGAAAGAAGCACTCGAAGAAACAGCTCTCTGACATGTCCATTCTTTTCACAGGGTTAAAGCTTACTCTACATTTCCCAGTGTGAAAGTCAGTCTTTCAGGGTTCTGCGAAGGGACAGTAAGTGGCAACCGGAGGTCTGTGTGAGGCCAAAAAATGACTTCCATCGAAA
>NW_016857111.1:2987-6731 GCF_001698545.2 Rhinopithecus bieti | reverse complement strand
GGAGTCGACTAAGTTTATAAATTAGATATCCTCAGACAAAAACTGGAAAGAAGATTTCTGTGAAACTGCCTTGTGTTAGATATATTTATTCATCTCACATAGTTAAAACTTAAATGTGATCCCGAATGTCATCCCAAATATCCCTATGCGGATCCATCCATGAGGGAATTCACGAAACATAGAGTCGTTTCACAGAAAGCATCCTTCTGGTTTCTCTCTGAGGTTATTTTATTTCACGATATTCTAAAGAGGGTTTCCAAATGTCCTTTCTCAGATTCCACAAAAACAGTGATTTCAAGCTGCTTCATACAAAGAATGGTTTAACTCTATGAGACGAATGCACACATCGCAAAGCAGTTGCTCAGAACGTTTCTCTACAGGTTTCATTGGAAGACGTTTCCTCACTCACCACAAGCCTCCGGGCATCACTAAATATCCCTTCACAGATTCTTCAAAGACAGAGTTTCGAAACTGGGCTACAAAGAGTAAGCATTAACACTGTGAAGTGAATACACATATCAGAGAGCAGATTGTTGAAATGCTTCTTCCTCAATTTTATTTCAGTATATTTTACTATTCGCCATAGTCCTCAATGCATTCCAAAATATCACATTTTCGGTTTCACAGGAACAGTGTTCAAACGCTGCCTTGTGAGTAAAGAGGTATAACCCCCTGAGTGGAATGCATACATCACAAAGTAGTTTCTCAGAATGTTTCTATGCAATTTTATCTGAAGATTTATCCCTTTCACTGTCGGCCTCAATGTCCTCCCTAATGTCCCTTCGTGAATCCGTGCATGATGGAGTTTCCAAACTGCATAATAAAAGAAAACTTTTAACTATGCAAGAGGAATAAATATATCTAACACAAAACACTTTCACAGAAGTCTTTTTTCCAGTTTTGTCTGAGGATATTTCCTTTTCACCATATCCCTCCCTATACTCCCGAGTGTCTTTTGGTAGCTCTTCCTCCAAAAGGGATTCTGGAATCCTCTAGGAGAACAAAGGTATATTACTGTGAGTGGAATGCACACGTCACAAAGGAGCTCTTCAGGAAGCTTCTCTCCAGTTTCTACCTGAAGACGTTTCCTTTCTCACCGTAAGCCTCAAAGCGCTCCTGAATTTCCCATCGCAGACTAAACAAAAGCAGTGTTATAATACTGCTCAATGAAAAGAGTAGCTCAAATGTGTCAGCGGAATTCCCGTGACACAGAGCAGTTTCACAGAAAGCTTCCTTCTGGTTTCTCTCTGAGATTATTTGTTTTTCAGGATATTCTAAAGAGCGTTTCCAATTGTCCTTTCTCAGATATCACAGAAACAATGATTTGAAACTGCTCACTCCAAAGAATGATTTAACTCTATGAGATGAATAGAAACATCACAAAAGAGTTGTGCAGAAAGCTTCCAACTTTCGATGGAAGACATTTCCTTGCTTGACACAGGCCTCCGGTTGCCACTTACTATCTCTTCGCAGAACCCTGAAAGACCGACTTTCAAACTGGGAAAGGTAGAGTAAGCTTTAACCATGTGAAAAGAATGGACATGTCAGAGAGCAGTTTCTTCGAGTGCTTCTTTCTCTTTTTTATTGGACAACATTTCACTTTTTGCCGTAGTCTTCAATGTGCTCTGAATACCACTCTTTTGGTTTTACAGGAACAGTGTTCAAACTGTGCCTTATGAGAAGAAGATTATAACTCCGAGAGGGGAATGCTCACATCATGAAGCAGTTTCTCAGAAAGCTTCTCTCCAGTTTTTATTTCAATATATTTCCTATTTCACCATAGACCCGAATGTGATCCCAAATATCCTTTCATGGACCCATTCATGAGGGAGTTTCCAAGCTGCCTAGTGTAAAGAAAGCTTCAACTCTGTGAGATGAATAAACATGGAAAAAAGCAGATTTACAGAAAGCTTCTTTCCAGGTTTATCTGAAGATATTTCCTTTTTCACCATAGTCCTGAATGTGCTCCCAACGGTCCCTTCATGGATCTGTCCATTACATTTTCCAAGGTGTGTAACGTAAAGAAATCTTTACTATGTGAGGTGATTACACATATCACAGAGTAGTTTCCTAGAAAGCTTCTTTCAAGTTTTTGTCTGAGGCTATTTCCCTTTTCACCATCAGCATCAACATGCTCCTGAATATCACTTGATACGTGTTTCTCCAAAAGGGTTTCCCTGATGCTGTATGAGAAGAGAGGTATAACACGGTGAGTGGAATGCGCACGTCACGAAGCAGTTCCTCAGAAAGCATCTCTCCACTTTCGTTCTGAACATGTTTCCTTTTTCACCGTTAGCCTCAAAGTGCTCCCGAATATCCCATCACACAATAAACATACACAGGGCTAGAAAACTGCTCAATGAAAAGATAGACTTATCTGAGTGAGAGGAATTAAGACGACACAGAGCAGTTTCACAAAAAGCTTCCGTCTCGATTTTACCTGAGGATATTTCTTTCTCCATATTCTTTGGATGTACATCCTCACATTCCACAAAAACACTGATTTCAAGCTGCTCAATCCAAAGAATGGTTTAACTCTATGAGACGAATATACACATCACAAAGCAGTTGCTCAGAACGTTTCTCTGCATGTTTCATCGGAAGACGTTTCCTTGCTCATCACAAGGCTCCGGGCTTCACTAAATATCCCTTTCCAGATTCTGTAAAGACAGAGTTTCGAAACTGGGCAACATAGAGTAAAAATTACCTCTGTGAAGTGAATGCGAATATCAGAGAGCAGATTCTTGGAACGCTTCTTCCTCGATTTTATTTCCGTATATTTCACTATTCACCATAGTCCTCAATGCGTTCTGAAATATCACTTTTTCGGTTTCACAGGAACTGTGTTCAAACATTGTCTTGTGAGAAAGGAGGTATAACTCCCTGAGTGGAATGCATACTTCACAAAGTTGTTACTCAGAAAGATTCTATCCAGTTTTTATCTGAAGATATCTCCTCTTTAACCGTAGGCCTGATTGGGCTCCCGAATGTCTCTCGCAGATCTGTGCCTGACCGAGTTTCCAAACTGTGTAATATAATTAAAGTTTTAACTACGTGAGACTACTAAATATATCTAACACAAAGCAGTTTCACAGAAACCTTCTTTCCAGTTTTGTCTGAGGATATTTCCTTTTCCAGCATAGTTGACTCCCGAATATATCTTGGTAACTTTTTCTCCAAAAGGGATTCCCCAATCCTCTAGGAGAATAAAGGTATATTACTGTCAGTGGAATGCACACATCACAAAGCATCTCCCCAGAAATCTCCTTTCAGTTTCTATCTGAAGACGTTTCCTTTCTCAACGTAAGCCTCAAGGACCTCAAGAATATCACTCACAGACTAAACAAAAACAGGGTTATGATACAGCTCAATGAAAAGACAAGCTAAACTGTGTGAGCAGAATCACGTGACTCAGAGCAGTTTCACAGAAAGCTTCCTTCTGGTTTCACTCTGAGGTTATTTCTTTTTCAGGATATTCTAAAGAGCGTTTCCAAATGTCCTTTCTCAGATTCCATAGAAACAGTGATTTCAAACTACTCAATCCAAAGAATGATTTAACGCTATCAGATGAATACCAACATCAGAAAAGAGTTGCAAGAAAGCTTCTCTCCAGTTTTCGAAGGAAGACATTTCTTTGCCTCACACAGGCCTCCGGTTGCCACTTACTATCCCTTCGCAGAACCCTCAAAGACGGACATTCAAACTGGGAAATGTAGAGTAAGCTTTAACGCTGTGAAAAGAATG
>NW_016857111.1:0-795 GCF_001698545.2 Rhinopithecus bieti | reverse complement strand
GCGTTTCCAAATGTCCTTTCTCAGATTCCACAGAAACAGTGATTTCAAACTGCTCATTCCAAAGAATTATTTAACTCTATGAGATGAATACAAACATCACAAAAGAGAAGCACAGAAAGTTTCTCTCCGATTTTCGATGGAAGACATTTCCTTGTCTCACACAGGCCTCCGGTCGCTACCTACTATCCCTTCACAGAACCCTCATAGACCGACTTTCAAACTGGTAAATGTAGTGTGAATTTTTACCCTATGAAAAAAATGGACTTGTCAGAGAGCAGTTTCTTCGAGTGCTTCTTTCTGCTTTTATTGGACGACATTTCACTTTTGCCATAGTCTTCAATGTGCTCCGAATATCACTCTTTTGGTTTTACAATAACTGTGTTCAAAGTGTGCCTTATGAGAAGAAAGTTGTAACTCCCTGAGTGGAATGCACACATCACCAAGCAGTTTCTCAGAAAGCTTCTCTCCACTTTTGTCTGACTATATTTCCTATTTCACCATAGGCCCGAATATGATCCCAGACATCCACGAGGGAGTCTCCAAGCTGCATAATATAAAGAAAGCTTCATCTATGTGAGATGAATAAACATAGCAAAAAGCAGATCCACAGAAAGCTTCTTTCCAGTATTTATCTGAAGATATTTCCTTTGTAAACATAGTCCAGAATGTGCTCCCGAAAGTCCCTTCTTGGATCCTTCCATGACAGTTTCCAAGCTGTGTAATGTAAAGAAAGCTTTATCTATGTGAGATGATTACACATATAACAGACTATTTTCCTAGAAACATTCTTTCCAC
>NW_016857110.1:0-1050 GCF_001698545.2 Rhinopithecus bieti | reverse complement strand
GCCTCCCAAAGTGCTGGAATTACAGGCGTGAGCCACCGCGCCTGGCCCCTTGCTGCACTTTATACAAATAAACTGGCCAAGTACAATAAAGCAAATTGGTCCTACCATGATTTGTCTTCTAATAAAAATAGGAAACTGGAGGAAGAAAAGTTATGTTTCAAAACTATTGTATACCTGTTAAATTCTAGTCTTGTCTGATGTTTTCCAGTTTTATTATTTTCTACAGTTTGGATTAAATTCTAATTTTCTGGCTACAGGTCTTCAAAGTAATGTTTTCAATTTTCCTTTTCCTTTTCCCCATTTTCCTAATTGGAAATCACTGAAATCTAAGCTGTGCTTTCTTAAAGCCCTGTGAACTGAAGACCAGACAACTTAAACTTCAGAAGAAAACAGCAGTAACCTATTTATATGTGTTGCTGTTGCGTACTATTAAGTTTCAGCAGGTGCTGCCTCTAAGCCTCCGAAACAGAGAGTGCTACCGGGAACAAGTCAACCTCTTTTACTTCAGTGCTGCATTCGGTACCCCATAATGATGAGCCCCTCTAAGCAGGAAGTAGCCAGAAAGATTATGACGCCCCATCTCCCTACGATTCTCATGATAAATAAATATACAAGCATGATAGAAATCATGCTCAAATTGACAGTAGGGATTGTGGCAGGCCAGGTCTCACTAACATAGGCTTCCATCACAACTGTTTCAGTACTCGCTGAGTGGTTCAGTTAAATATTAAAAGCCAGTGCCCTATACAAAGGCTGGGATGTAACAAAAGCCCAAGAATTTTGCCTAGGACTTTCCTGAACCCTAAAGCACGATTAAATAAGTTTTACTGGGGGTCTGAAGAGACTCCCCAGGCCTCCACAAACAACTTGACTGGGAGCCTGAAGAAACTCCCCAAATCTCCATGATTTAGCCAGAGACAAGATAAGGGTAATCACCTCAGCACTTGGACCCAGTCAGATTAAGTAAATTTACTGAGGCTCCAGAGGAAGGTCTTCAGGATTTAGACCTTAGTTATAGATTAAAAGAAGTTAATCACTTATGTCTTTAGG
>NW_016857109.1:0-1055 GCF_001698545.2 Rhinopithecus bieti | reverse complement strand
GCCTGTGGACGAACGGTCACTCTAACACCATTTGTTGAAAGACTGTCTTTCCTCCATTGAATTCTTTCTGCACCTTTGTCAAAATGGGGCATATTTGTGTTGGTTTATTGCTAGCTTCTGTTCCATTGATCCATGTGTCTGACTTTCCACTAATACCATACAGTCTTCATTGCTGTGGATATATAGTAAGTCTTGTAATTGGGTAAATAGATTATACCGTCTTTATTCTTTTTTTTGATTAAAAATATTCTAGTTCATTTGCCTTTACATGTAAATTTTAGAATAATCTTGTCCATATCTACAAAAAATCTTACTGGGATTTTGATGGGAATTGTGTTAAACTGAGTATCAATTGGGTGAGAATTGATATCTTAGAATCTTCCAGTCCATGAATACATTATGTCTCTCTTATTTAGATCTTTGATTTCTCTCATCAGTGTTGTATAGTGTTCAGCAGTTCCTGTACATATTGTGTTGTATATACACCTAAGTATTTCTTTCTTTTCTAAAGCAATTATACATGGTATTGTATTTTAATTTTGGTGTCCGTGTGTACATTGCCAGCATATAGAGATACAATTGATTTTTGTATGCTGATCTTGTATTCTGCAACTTTGTTGAACTCACTAGTTCTAGGAGTTTTTTGTAGAATCTGAGATTTTCTATACAGACAGCTATGTCATCTGTGAAGATTTTATTTCTTCAATTTTATTCTGTATGCCTTTTATTTCCTTTTCCTGCCCTACTGCATTAGCTAGAAATTCCCGCACTATGTTGAATAAGAATTCTGAGATGGCCATAATTGCCTAGTTCCTGATATTAGAGGGAAAGCAATGAGCATTTCCCCATTATGTATAATGCTAGCTGGAGGTTTTTTTAGAGATGCTTTTATGAAGTTGAGCAAATTCCCTTCTATTCCTACTTTCTGAGAGGTTTTTAAAAATAATTATGAATGGATGTTGGATTTTCTCAAATGCTTTTCTGCATCAGTTGATAGGACCATGTGGCTTTTCTTCTGTAGAGCATTAATTTGGTGGATTGGATTACATTGGTTG
>NW_016857108.1:0-1052 GCF_001698545.2 Rhinopithecus bieti | reverse complement strand
AACACGGTGAAACCCTGTCTCTACTAAAATAAAAAAAACTAGCCAGGCGTGGTGGCACACACCTGTAGTCCAGCTACTTGGGAAGCTGAGGCAGGAGAATCGCTTGAACCTGGGAGGCAGAGCTTGCAGTGAGCCGAGATCGCGCCACTGCATACTCTAGCCTGGGCGACAGAGCAAGACTCTGTCTCAAAAAAAAAAAAAAAGTAGTCTTTAAAAAAAGATTTATTTGTTTGCGATCAGGTTAAAAGTGCCTAGAAAGAATGTTTCTGTAAAGACGAGACTACCTACTGCATGGGGACACATAAAAGTACAGAAGGTGGTGACAACATGAAGAATCTATCAGACAAATTCAAAAGGTGAAAGTCTAAAGAGACAACTAACTAGGATTCTAATATGAATTAAGTGCATGACGTTGTGAACAAACGAAGCATAATTCTGGAATAAAATTAAAACCACTATTTCAGATAACAAGTATATTCTCAGTATTAAGATGGCAAAAATACTGCCCAAGTTGGAAATGGATTGTCTGTCAATGATTAGTAACAATCTCTTGTAATTGGCCTTCATCAATAAAATTTTACAATCCTTCTTTAGCTAATTTAGGTTATAAAAGAAATAAGAAAATAAATTATTGCTGTAAAATTTCACAACACATTCTTTCTAAGATTTGACAGTCACATCCCTGAGCTGTGAAGAAAATGCCTGCAGGTGGTATCAATAAAAATGCTTCAATCTAAGAAAACACTACTTTCCTCATTAGTAATTTAAAGCACAATTTAAATTACATTCACCACAGCAGAAACACTAATAATAATACTAAATATTTAAAAGCACCAGGACTAAGGACATTTTAAAAGCACTTAGTAGCAACCAAAAATATAAACAATAATGAAGCCTCTGGCACAACTATTAAACTCCCTTGAAACTGGGAGAAATTCAAAAGCAGTCAATCAGAGAAGCTATTGTTATTTAAGAACTCTTGAATACTAGTCAATCTCTGTTATTACAGTCAAATATTTCCTATAACAGTAATGAATGGTAGATTGCTCTAG
>NW_016857107.1:0-1705 GCF_001698545.2 Rhinopithecus bieti | reverse complement strand
TCAGATTACAGTATTTTTTTCTGTTTCTATCCTAATGCAGTGGCCAGTACAGAGAAACTCTATTCATTTGGATATATTTATCACACATCCAGTCACCTTACCAAAACGCTGGAGAGGTTTTCATTAAAATCCCTTAATTTTCCAAATATGCAACCATATCATCACCTAAAAGAAATGTTTTTCATTTATCATTTTCACCATTTATTTCACTGATTTCATTTTCTTATTTCCTCAATGCTTCAAAGTACTGAACCACTGTTCCTGTTTTATGCAAACATGGCCCCAGCATTTCACTAATTTAAAAGCTACTTAGGCTGGGTGTGGTGGCTCATACCTGTAATCTCAGGTGAACTTGAGAGAGATGATTTAGCGTACCTGGTGGAAAAAATTTCTAAGCAGCAAAGCATTTAAGAGGTGACTTGGGTACCGTTAAAGGCATTCAGTTTTATAAGGGACGCAGAGCATAAAAGTTTGGAAAATTTGTAGCCTAACAACGTGATAGAAGAGAAAAATTCGTTTTCTGGGAATAAATTTAAGTCAGCTGCAGAAATTTGCACAAATGGCAAGGAGTCTAACGTTAATCCCTAAGACCACAGGGAAAATGTCTCCAGGCTGTGTCAGAGACCTTCACGGCAGCCCCTCCCATCACACGTCCAGAGGCCTAGGAGGAAGGAGTGGTTTCATGGGCCGGCCCCAGGGTCTCCGTGCTGTGTACAGCCTAGACACTTGGTGCCCTGTCCCCCAGCCACGGCTGAAAGGGGCCAACATATAGCTCGGGCTGTGGGTGGAAGTCCCATGCTTCGGCAACGTGCACATGCTATATTGAGCCTGCAGGGGCACAGAAGTCAAGAATTGAGGTTGGGGAATACCGCCTAGATTTCAAAAGATGTATGGAAACACCTAGATGCCCAGAAAAGTTTGCTGCAGGGGCAGGGCCCTCATGGAGAACCAGTCAGGGCAGTGCGGAAGGAAAATGCAGGGTCAGAGCCCCCAGAGTCTCTACTAGAGCACTGCCTAGTGGAGCTCTGAGAAGAGGGTCACTGTCCTCCAGACCCCAGAAGGGAAGATCCACCAACGGCTTACACTGTGCACCTGGAAAAACCACAGACACCAACGCCAGCCCGTGAAAGCAGCCGGGAGGGAGGCTGCACCCTGCAAAGCCACAGGGAAGGAGGTGCCCCAAGTCCATGGGAACCCACCTCTTGTATTAGTGTGACTTGGATGTGAGGCCTGGAATCAAAGGAGATCTTTTTGGAGCTTTAAAACTTGGCTACTTTGCTGGTTTTCGAACTTGCATGGGACCTGTAACCCCTTTGTTTTGGCCAATTTCGCCTTTCGCCTCCTGCCGTAATTCCAAGCCTCTCCAGCCATGAGGTACTGTTAAGTACAATTAAATCTCTTTTTCGTCCCAGGCTCAGATATGTCTTTATCAGCAGCATGAAAACAGAGTGATATAGAATGCTTGGCATTTGAATCTCAGATCACTAATTCAGGATCTCAACAGCAATCATCATCTTTCTCATTTCATTTATGTATTTAAAAAATATTTTAAATATGATGAATTAAAAGAGAAATAATGCTAGCTTATATTTAATATAATTCCTGATATATATATTTCTGCCATTTTGTTTTCTTTGTACTTTCTTGTTTTCATTCTTTCGTTGAATAGTTTTAATTGCTTTCTCTCTCTAATCACTTGAAAAGT
>NW_016857106.1:0-1703 GCF_001698545.2 Rhinopithecus bieti | reverse complement strand
AATTTTAAAGAAATGAGATAAAATAGTAAATAGTATCCATTGCATACAAAATATATAAATACATGGCACACCCACATATACATACTTATATTTTATTGTGCACTGAAATATATACAAACTGTGTATTTCTCATGCATTATAATAAAAGAGTTTGAAGGTCACTACCTTAGAGATTACGAGACAAAATGTTTAGAGGCCCTTTCTTTAGCCATCTGTGAAGATGATGGATTAAGACTTGCCCAGAATAAATTCACTGTTGTCTGTAGCTTTCCACATAATGCTTTAAGTAACTCTCAGTGGTATTTAAATTGGTCAGTTTTATTGTGGGCATTTGACCCTTAGCAAACTCATTTGCGAACTCCTGAGTTGGTGAGAAAAAATCTAATTAGTGGTGGGGCTTTAGTTTCTAACATGTGTTTCTGCAGCTACAGGGTGTGTTCATGTATGTGCTTCTGCACTTGTCTGATGGTGCTTTGATGTGTTCCCTTTCATTTCCCCCCTTTATTATTGACTGTCTCTTGCGGTTCCTATTATGTACTTCATCAGCATCTAGTGACAGTGCCATCTGTGGTATTTGGATTTGATCCATTTTACACGTATTCCAAAATATTTTCAAGCATGAATATATATTCTTACCAACTTTCCTGTAAGTACTTGGAGGAGTCCAATGCAATTAAATATGGATATTTGATGTTACGTCTTACTGGGCAATAATTCTACTGCATTTATAATAGACTAACAGTCGTTACACTTGAGGTATATGTCACCATCAGGCTTACATAAATGACACATTGACCAAGACATAGAATGAAAGATTCTGAGATATTGACATTTTTTTAAAATGACCTTGAGAAATACACAGTCATGGAATACTTGGAAAAATTCTCCTTTTGAAACTGATGCAGGATAGGCTAGCCCCAAAATTGAAGCTTAGCCTGACAGGGCTCTTGGCTTTGCCCAGGAGAGATTTCAAGTGTGAGCTGGTAGTGTCAGACAGCAATCCTTTATTGAATGGAACTGCTTCTTGCAGAGCAGGGCTGACTCACAGGCACTACACTCAGAGTCACCAACCTATGGGGTCTTTGCAAATGCATTTCTATTGACTGATACGTACATTAAGGGCAGGTTAATGCAAGTTGAGGGGTGAGATATTTAGAACTTTCTATGAAAGGTGGTAACTTCCAGGCCATTGCCATGGGAAGCTGTTGTAACTTCCAGGTCATTGCCATGGCATTTGTAAACTGTGATGGTGCTGGTGGGAGTGTCTCATGCTAATAAGCAATAAAGGCAGCCAGGGATCACCCTTATGGCCATCTGCTGGTTTCTGCCAGTTTATCCACTTTATTCTGTCTGAATCAGATCCTGTTTTAGTCAGCAGGGTTATGACCAGAAACAAGTCCTGACAATCTCCGACCTCAGATATATGTTTCTGTATTCATTTAAGCCCTGGGACAAGTTTCTCAGACTGAAAACATGGTTTGGTAAAGCTGGATGCTTTCTTAAGGTGATAGGGTAAGATCAGAAAGTAATCCATACTTTTCAGTCTGTGAGTAAATAAATTAAATATTGGATGAAAATGTATGCCTTAATGTAATGCAGAATAGTACATATTAGATTAATACAGGGTCATGAATTTTCTTTAACAGGCTTGGCAATAAATATTTTAGTCTTTGTGGGCCACATAGATTCTGTGGCATATTGCT
>NW_016857105.1:0-768 GCF_001698545.2 Rhinopithecus bieti | reverse complement strand
CATCAGATTGACAACACACAGATGCTAACATCCTCAGTCTAAAAAGTAACTTGATACTGTTTCTAGAACTCACAGGGAAAGGAGAAAGGAATTAAAGTCATCAGATAAAGGCCGGGCACAGTGGCTCGCACCTGTAATCCCAGCACTTTGGGAGGCCAAGATGGGTGAATCGCTTGAGCCCAGGAGTTCAAGACGAGTCTGGGCAACATGGCGAAACACCATCTCTACAAAAAATAAAAAAATTAGCTGGTGTGGTGGCATGCACCTGTAGTCCAAGCTACTTGGACAGCTGAGGTGGAAGGATCACTTGAGTCCAGAGGATTGAGGCTGCAGTGAGCTGTGATTGCACCACTGCACTCCAGCCTGAGCAACAGGGAAAAAACTCTGTGTCAAAAGAAAAAAATCCAGAAAAAAGTGGGTGAAAGACATGAACTGGCAATTTAAGGATGAAAGATATACACATGCCAATATGCATAAGAAGAAAGTTCAACTTTACCTATAATTAAAAATGTAAAATAAAACAACAGGACTCGTTGGTTTCTGAATATCAAATTTCAAAGCTAAGAGAAGAATGATACCCAGTGTTGAACAGAATGTGGGAAGCAGTCTCTCTCCTACACTAGTGATGGGGATAAATTGGTGCATTTCCACAAAGCAAGATGCATAACAAAGACTTTAGAATTTTGTGTAATTTTTGTCCCAGCAATTTCACTTCTAAGAATATTTTCTTTGGGTGGGCATAAAGAGTTACCTGTACAAGTTTTTTTT
>NW_016857104.1:0-1056 GCF_001698545.2 Rhinopithecus bieti | reverse complement strand
AGACTTGAGCCACCGCACCTGGCTGTTTTTGTTTTTTGAGATGGAGTCTCGCTCTGTCATCCAGGCTGGAGTGCAGTGGCCCGATCTCCACACACTGCAAGCTCTGCCTCCCAGGTTCACGTCATTCTCCTGCCTCAGCCTCCCATGTAGCTGGGTCTACAGGCGCCCACCTTTGTGCCCGGCTAATTTTTGTATTTTTAGTAGAGACAGGGTTTCACCGTGTTAGCCAGGATAGTCTCGATCTCCTGACCTCGTGATCCGCCCATCTCAGCCTCCCAAAGTGCTGGGATTACAGGCGTGAGCCACTGCACCTGGCCTGTTTTTGTTTTTTAAGACAGAGTCTTGATCTGTCGCACAAGCTGGAGTGCAGTGGTGAGACCTCAGCTCACTGCAACCTCCACCTCCCAGATTCAAGCAGTTCTCCTGCCTCAGCCTCCCAAGTAGCTGGGATTACAGGTGCATGCACCACACCCGGCTAATTTTTTGTATTTTTAGTAGAGACAGGGTTTCACCATGTTGCTTAGGCTAGTCTTGATCTCTTGACCTCGTGATACGCCTGCCTCGGCCTCCCAAAGTGCTGGGATTATAGGCGTGAGCCACCGCGCCTTGTCTAATTTTTGTATTTTTAGTAGACAGTAGAGTTTAGGTTTTGCCATGTTGGCCAGGCTGGTCTTAAACTCATGACCTCAGGTGATCTGCCCACCTCAACCTCCCAGAGTGCTGGGATTACCGGTGTTAGCCACTGCTCAGGCCATCCTTAACAATTCTGAATTTTCCTGGGGACAAGTAAACCTTAGGTTTCCATTAACATATACACCTGCCAGGCCAGTGGCCCACACCTGTAATCCCAGCACTTTGGGAGGCCAAAGCGGGTGGATCACGAAGTCAGGAGACCGAGACCATCCTGGCTAACACGGTGAAACCCTGTCTCTACTAAAAATACAATAAATTAGCCAGGTGTGGTGGCATGTGCCTGTAGTTCCAGCTACTCAAGAGGCTGAGGCAGGAGAATGGCATGAACCCAGGAGACGGAGCCTGCAGTGAGCCAAGACTGCG
>NW_016857103.1:0-1056 GCF_001698545.2 Rhinopithecus bieti | reverse complement strand
TCTGGCTCCGTAGCCCAGGCTGGAGTGCAGTGGCGCGATCTTGGCTCACTGCAACCTCCACCTCTGGGCTTCACACCATTCTTCTGCCTCAGCCTCCCAAGTAGCTGGGACTACAGGCGCCCACCACCACGCCTGGCTAATTTTTTGTATTTTTTAGTAGAGAGGGGATTTCACCGTGTTAGCCAGGATGGTCTCGATTTCCTGACCTCGTGATCCGCCCACCTTGGCCTCCCAAAATGCTGGAATTACAGGTGTGAGCCACTGCGCCCAGCCTGCGAGAGTTTCAATTAAGAAGAACGATGGCTGGGACCTGGACAGATGGAAAGGAGGAGGCTGGGTATGCTGAGCTTGGGGCAACAGCGTGAGGAAGAGCCTGGATTGCCGGTCTGGGAACAGTTGAAACACTGGCCTGGCTGCCTGATTCATTCTCCCAGGTGGTAGAAGACCACATCAGACAAGTAGGTTCAGGCTATATTGTGGAGGGCCTTGAAAGCGGTCCTAAGAAAAATGGGAAGCCATTGACGATAGTGATGAGACATCATAAAAGCAGTGAGAGATTAACTGCAGAGTGGATGGTGAACTGAACAGAGAACAGAGACAGTGTTTGGGGAGATCAACTAGCAGATCCTCGCAGTTACTCATAGTTGAGATTATTTATTCATTCATTCATTTATTTATTTGAGACAGAGTCTCACTTTGTAGTACAGGATGGAGTGCAGTGGCGCGACCTCAGCTTATCGCAACCTCCCTCTCCCAAGTTCAAGCGATTCTTGTGCCTCAGCCTCCCGAGTAGCTGGGATTACAGGCGTGTGCCACCAGGCCTGGTTAATTTTTGTATTTTTAGTAGAGTAGTAGAGACAGAGTTTCGCCATGTTGGCCAGGATGGTCTCGAACTCCTGGTCTCAAGTGATCTGCCCGCCTCGGCCTCCCAAAGTGCTGAGATTACAGGCATGAGCCATCATGCTGGGCCCTGTAGTTGAGATTCTAAGGGCTCTTTGAAAGCAGGGATCCTAGGCCGGGCGCGGTGGCTCAAGCCTGTAATCCCAGCACTTTGGG
>NW_016857102.1:0-1056 GCF_001698545.2 Rhinopithecus bieti | reverse complement strand
TGCTGGATTGCGTTTATTGATTTGCATATGTTAAACCAGCACTGCATCCCAGGCATAAAGCCCACTTGATCATGGTGGTGGTGGATAAGCTTTTTGATGTGCTGCTAGATTCAGTTTGCCAGAATTTTATTGAGGATTTTTGCTTGATGTTTATCATGGATATTGGTCTAAAATACTCTTTTTTGTTGTTGTTGTATCTCTATCAGGCTTTGGTATCAGGATGATGTTGGCCTCATAAAATGAATTAGGGAGGATTCTCTCTTTTACTGTTGATTGGAATAGTTTCAGAAGGAATGGTACCAACTCCTCGTTATACCTCTCATAGAATTCAGCTGTGAATCCGTCCGGTCCTGGACTGTTTTTGGTTGGTAGTCTATTAGTTATTGCCTCAATTTCAGAACCTACTATTGGTCTATTCAGGGATTCAACTTCTTGCTGGTTTAGTCTTCGGAGAGCATATGTGTCCAGGAATTTATGCATTTCTTCTAGTTTTTGTAGTTTATTTGCATAGATGTGTTTATAGTATTCTCTGACGGAAGTTTTTATTTCTGTGCGATCGGTGGTAATATCCCCTTTATCATTTTTTATTGTGTCTATTTTATTCTTCTCTCGTATCTTCTTTATTTGTCTTGCTAATGGTCTAGCAATTTTGTTGATCTTTTCAAAAAACCAGCTCCTAGGTTCATTGATTTATGGACGGTTTTTTTGTGTCTCTATCTCCTTCAGTTCTGCCTCGATCTTAGTTATTTCTTGCCTTCTGCTAGCTTTTGAATGTGTTTGCTCTTGCTTCTCTAGTTCTTTTAATTGTGATGTTAGGGTGTCAATTTCTTTCCTGTTTTCTCTTGTGGGCATTTAGTGCTATAAATTTCCCTCTACACCATGCTTTAAATGTGTCCTAGAGATTCTGGTATGTTTTAACTTTGTTCTCATTGGTTTTAAAGAGTATCTTTATTTCTGCCATCATTTTGTTATGTACCCAGTCGTTATTCAGGAGAAGGTTGTTCAGTTTTCATGTAGTTGGGTGGTTTTCTATGAGTTTCTTAGTCCTGAGTTCTA
>NW_016857101.1:0-1473 GCF_001698545.2 Rhinopithecus bieti | reverse complement strand
ATAAATAACAAATATTATTTATTATTTATTATTTTACAAATAAAATAAAATTTACCTAAAAGCAAGAACTAAAGCCAATATTTTATTTTGATTGAGTAATGATACACATTAACTAGCCTCGAAGGGCATTGACTAAAACATGACGGACTGCAGGATGGACAGATGGCTTGATACCTGACAAAGCAAATATAGCAAAATACTACTTGCAAAATCTAGATGGCAAGTCTATGGGTGTTCACTGTGCAATTCTTACAATTTATTTGTATATTTGCAATTTTTCATAATAAAATGTTGAGGGAAAAGCCTCTCATGAACAATGGTGCCCAGTCATAGAAGAGTTTCCCAGGAAAGATTTATTCAGCCCAAATATGCATGTATCTGATTTTTGGGGGACATTTTATTTAACAAAAAATTAGGTTCCTGATTTCTCCTTTTAACCTCTTTTACAGAAAGCTGCCCCCCTTGGCAGTGAAAGGCAGCACTTTTGCCAATGCCTTGCAATTAGGCTATTAACAGACAAAAGGCCAATGTTTATTAATTAGCAAAAAGCCATATAGGATATGAGCTCTAGACTCTGCAGAGCTTTATATTCCACATGGACCCTCCAATCATTTTTGTGGCTTGGATGGATTTCAGCACTGGTACTTGTCATGGTCAAAGATACATCATTATTGCTCCAGTCAATAAACGCTTTCGTTAAATAGCACATTTATAACACATCTATTTGTTTTACAATTTCCATAAACTTGGTTATTTACTCATTCTCCTCAACTCTTTATTAGCCTTAGGTAACATAAAATCTTTTTTTTTTTTTTTTTTTTTTGAATAGGAGGTTTATCATGAAATAGGAGTTAATTAAATCATTTAAGGAAAACGTGTCTCTTCTGATTCAAATATGAGATTATCTTTTATAAAAAGTAAAATCTATTTCAGAGCATTTTAAGTGTGCATCGACTGTCCCTGAATTCCGATGCTTGACAAATTCATTAGCACTAGCAAATGTTAAACCTGTCTAGCGTATTTCCTTGCTATTCTACTCAGCAAATCAATGGCCTCACCAACCGCCACAGGATAAAAGTGTGTGTATTCTGCCAATGTGATGCCACCGACAGGGAGAGCCAACTCTGCTCACCCTCTGAGAAGGTCTCTAGTGCATGAGCGGCTGCCTATGTATTAGGATGTTCTGGCCAGGTATGGTGGCTCACGCATGTAATCCCAGCACTTTGGGAGGCTGAGGCAGATGGATCACTTGAGGTCAAGAGTTCAAGACCGGTCTGGTCAACATGGTGAAACCCTGTCTCTACTAAAAATACAAAAAATTAGCAGGAAGTGGTGGTGGGTGCCTGTAATCCCTGCTAGTTGGGAGGCTGGGGCAGGAGAATTACTTGAACACAGGAGGTGGAGGTTGCAGTGAGCTGAGATTGTGCCATTGTACTCCAGTCTGGGCCACAAGAGTGAAACTCTGTCTCAAAA
>NW_016857100.1:0-1059 GCF_001698545.2 Rhinopithecus bieti | reverse complement strand
AGCCACCGCGCCCGGCCTGAAACAGTTTTTATGGAGGCTTGTGTTAGTGAGACCTGGCCTGCCACACACCCTTCTCCCAGGACTCAGCCAACAAAGAAGCATCCTAGATGAATACTTACTCGGTATATGCCTAGAGTATTGAAATGCAACGTCTTTAAATTTATTCTCTCATTTAATTTTCATAAATGTTGTCGTATTTCCCTGGGAGGTAGGTCCTATTATTACCTCTCTTTACAGATAGATTTATTCATACAACACTGAGTTATTGAGTGCCTATTATTTGACATACTCTTGTTTTAGGCACTGAGGATACAACAATAAATAAAATAGATGGAGACTTAATGGAGCTTTTATTTGTAGTAAGGGAGACAGACAATAAATAAGTAGATAGCCTATTACATGGTGATAAATGCTACTGAGAAAAATAAAGCAGGAAAGGGGGGCAGTGAGAGAGGGAGGTAATTTTAGTGTGGTTTACAGTGGCTCACCCCTGTAATGCCACCACTTTGGTAGGCCGAAGTGGGTGGATCACATGAGGTCAGGGGTTCGAGACAAGCCTGGCCAACATGGTAAAACCCCTTCTCTGCTAAAAATACAAAAATTAGCTGGGCATGGTGGTGTGAGCCTGTAATCCCAGCTACTCGGGAGGCTGAGGCAGGAGAATCGCTTGAACCCGGTAGGCGAAGGTTACAGTGAGCCGAGATCGTGCCATTGCACTCCAGCCTGGGCAACAAAGCAAGACTCTTGTATAAGTAAATAAATAGGCCGGGTGCAGTGGGTCATGCCTGTAACCTCAGCACTTTATGAGGCCGAGGCGTGGTGGCACGTGCCTGTAATCCCAGCTGAGGCTGAGGCCTGAACCTAGGAGGTGGAGGTTGCAGTGAGCCAAGATCACGTTATTGCACTCTAGCCTGGGCAACAGCAAGACTCCGTCACAAAAAAAAAAAAAACCCCCAACCAAAAAAAAAAAAAAAAAAAAAAAAAAAAAAAAGGCATTTAAATACTCCCTGGGCCGGGCGCGGTGGCTCAAGCCTGTAATCCCAGCACTTTGGGAGGCCG
>NW_016857099.1:0-1056 GCF_001698545.2 Rhinopithecus bieti | reverse complement strand
AGGAAAGGGAATAAGCAACTGCACAACTTTCAGAGAAGCCTTCTTGGATTTAAGTTAGAAATAGGTATAGAAATAAGAAATATGAATCTTTTTAAATAAGTGATGAACACAAAGGAGATATTTTATTTTCTAGGAATTCCTATGTTATTATAGCGGAGTCTCTTTTCAATTCTCTTCATTAATGGGAATAAGACATAGTGGTTTATAAAGGTTAAGCTGGGATAACAGTGTTACTTGCTTATGCTTTAGGTTGGAAAACCCATAGATATCCCTGTACACCAGCAATTTTCAATCTTGGTGTGACAGCAAACTATTGTGTTTCAATATGTTGTGGGGTGCATCAAAAAGAAAGTGTCTTGCTAATGGTAGTTGCAGTCCCAAAGTGTGAGAGTTTCATGCCTTGTTAAAAAAATAATAAATATAAATAAAATAAAAATAAATAAAATTTTACAGGCTCACACCTGTAATCCCAGCACTTTGGGAGGCCGAGGTGGGTCGATCACTTGAGGCCAGGAGTTCGAGACCGTCCTGGTTAACACGGAGAAAATCCATCTCTACCAAAAATAGAAAAAAAATAACCAGATGTGGCAGTGTGTGCCTATAATCCCAGCTACCCAGGAGGCTTGAGTATGGGAAGTGGAGGTTGTGGTGAGCAGAGATCTCACCACTGCACTCCAGATAGAGTGACAGAGCGAGACTCTGTCTCCAAAGAAAAGGAAAAAAGAGTCAGAACAGATTCAAGGTTTTTCTTGATGATATAGCACTCCTAAGGTCCTACATTACAGTTAATGTCCAGGGTATTGCACATAATGCTGGGGGAAAAAAAGTATGTTGCTCATATAAGTGTCAATTGTCATGCATGTTAAAATGGGGAAAAAAGATGTTGTGAAGCACTACAGTAGTCAATAATGAAGAGGAAACTTCTTCTCCACTCTTTTTAAATGCATTTCAACCATATTGCAATTTTCTGCATAATACAGAACATAGAATTGGAGGAGAAACAAACAGAGCAATAAGAGCTAATATCAAGTCAGTGCTTTACGTCAGGCACCAAGG
>NW_016857098.1:0-1048 GCF_001698545.2 Rhinopithecus bieti | reverse complement strand
CCTCCTTCCCCATCCCTCGATAGGCCCTGGTGTGTGATGATCCCCTCCCTGTGTCCGTTTGTTCTCATTATTCAACTCCCACTTACAAGTGAGAACAAGCGGTGTTTGGTTTTCTGTTCCTGTGTTAGTTTGTTGAGAATGATGGTTTCCAGCTTCATCTATGTCCATGCAAAGGACAGGTACTCATCCTTTTTTATGACTGCATAGTATTCCAGGGTGTATATGTGCCACATTTTCTTTATCCAGTCTATCATTGATGGGCATTTGGGTCAGTTCCAAGTCTTTACTATTGTGAATAGTGCTGCAATAAACATATGTGTGGATGTGTCTTTATAGTAGAATGATTTATAATCCTTTGAGTATATATCCAGTAATGGGATTGCTGGGCCAAATGGTATTTCTTGTTCTAGATCCTTGAGGAATGACCACACTGTCTTCCACAATGGTTGAACTAATTTACATTCCCATCATCAGTGTAAAAGTGTTCCTATTTCTCCACATCTTTACTCCAACATCTATTGTTTCTTGACTTTTTCATGATCGTCATTCTAACTGGCATGAGATGGTATCTCATTGTGGTTTTGGTTTGCATTACTCTAATGACCAGTGGTGATGAGCTTTATTTCATATGCTTGTTGGCCGCATGAATGTCTTCTTTAGAGAAGTGTCTGTTCATATTCTTTGCTCACTTTTTTGATGAGGTTGTTTGTTTTTTTCTTGTAAATTTGTGTTAAGTTCCTTGTAGATTCTGGGTATTAGCCCTTTGTCGGATGGATAGATTGCAAGAATTTTCTTCCATGTAGGTTGCTTGTTCACTCTGATGCTAGTTTCTTTTGCTGTGCAGAAGCTCTTTAGTTTAATTGCATCCCATTTGTCAATTTTGGCTTTTGTTGCCATTGCTTTTGGTGTTTTAGTTGTGAAGTCTTTGCTCATGCCTATGTCCTCAATGGTATTGCCTAGGTTTTCTTCTAGGGATTTATAGTTTTATGTCTTACGTTTAAGTCTTTAATCTATCTTGTGTTAATTTTTTTATAAAATGTAAGGAAGT
>NW_016857097.1:0-838 GCF_001698545.2 Rhinopithecus bieti | reverse complement strand
CACCTGGGGAAAGACTCTCAAAAACCCTCACACAAATCCTCACCCTCGGTCCCTGTCAAGAGCCCCACCTGAAGCCCTGGAGCCAGAACCCCACACACCCACCTTTCCCGCGCTGCATGGGAGATGCTGCCGGCTCCAAAACTCTCTGTGAACCCTGAGGGAAGAGGAAGAGAATGAGAGAGACTCGGAAAGTCAGGGAAGCCATCTCTGCCTCCCCACCTTCAGCATGGCACCCAGCATGAGCAGGGCACCTCGAGGCTCAGGGGATGAAGCGTCAAAAAAAACGACAACGATCATCTCACAGAGCAGCCACTCTGGAGGTGGCGGGGCCGGGGAGACTGCCGCACACAGTGTCACATGCAAGCAGCGTCCCAGGCCCGGACAAGCCCCACACCGGAGGAAGCCAGCGAACACCTCATTTTCCACCCAGAAGCCCTGACCACAAGGGTGGTGTAAAGCCCGAGGCAAAAACAGCCCAAAGAAAACAAAAACGCCCAGAGAAGCCACATGAGAACGCTGCTGCTGACAGACATGCAGGACAGGAAAGGGCGTGCTGCCACCCGAGGAAGGCGAGACCTCCGTGCGGTCACTGCCCCACAGCAGCCGCTGCAGCACACACGCTGGCCCCATCGCCTGAGCTCCCACTCCAGAACTCACAGTGCTGCCTGGGGGTGTGGGAGGCCTGTGCTCCCCTGGAAATCCATTTATAGGCAGCATCCTGCCCCGTCGGGGCTCAGTCTCCCAGAAGCTGAAGTCAAGCCCCTTTTGTGTCAGTGGCAGGTCCCCCATATCCCGGAGGAAGGCGTGGGGTCCATCGGGGCGGAGGGGAGGGAAAGCG
>NW_016857096.1:0-1046 GCF_001698545.2 Rhinopithecus bieti | reverse complement strand
AGCCAAGGGATATTCATGAGCGTATTGAGGCCTTTTGGAAAACGAAAATATCCTCAGACTAAAACTAGAAAGAAGCTTTCTGAGAAAGTGTTTTGTGATTTGTGAATTCATCTCAGAGAGTTACAATGTTGTTTTCACTGAGTAGTTTTCGATCACTGTTTTCTTGGAATCCTCAATTGGATCGGATATTTCGGAGTGTATTTTAGCTTATGGTGACAAAGGAAATATCCTCGTAAAAAAACTATAAAGAAGCTTTCTGAGAAATCACTTTGTGATGTGTTAATTTATCTCAAAGAGTTACACGATTCTTTCCGTGGACCAGTTTTGTAGCACTGTTTTTGGGGAATTGCAATAGGATATTTTGGAACATATTGAAGCATATGGTGACAAAGGAATTATCATCAGGCAAAAACCAAAATGAAACTTTCAGAGAAACTACTTTGTGATGTGTGAATTCATCTCAGAGATTTGCATATTACTTTTCATGGAGTAGTTTGCTAACACTATTTTCGTGGAATCTGCAAAGGGATATTCGCAAGTGCATTGAGATCTATTTTGAAAAAGGAAATATCCTCACAGAAAAGCTGGAAAGAAACTTTCTGAGAAACTGCTTTGTGATTTGTGAATTTGTCTAACAGTGTTTCATGATTCTGTTCATGTAGCAGTTTGGTAGCACTGTTTTCTTGGAATCCGCAGTGGGATATTTTGGAACACACTGAAACTTACGTGACAAAAAAGGAAACATCCACAGACAAAATCTAGAAAAAAGCTTTCTGAGAAACTACTATTTGATTTGTGTATTCATCACACAGAGTTACATGACTCTTTTCATGGAGCAGTTTGGTAGCAATGTTTTTGGGGAATCTGAGAAGTAATATTTTAGATCACATTGAAAACTATGGTGACAAAGGAAATATCCTCAGATAAAAACTAGAAAAAACTTTCTGAGAAAGTTCTCTGTGATGTGGGAATTCATCTCACAGAGGCACAGATTTCTTTTCATGAAGCAGTTTGCTAACACTGTTTTCATGGGATTTGAATAGGGA
>NW_016857095.1:0-1619 GCF_001698545.2 Rhinopithecus bieti | reverse complement strand
CTCTCTCTCTCTCTTTCTTTTCTTCCTTTCTTCCTTTCTTCCTTTCTTCCATTGGATGGAACGAAGTTTCGCTCTTGTTGCCTGCCCAGGCTGGAGTGCAATGGCGCGATCTCAGCTCACTGCAACCTCTGCCTCCCAGGTTCAAGTGATTCTCCTTGAGTCTTGAACTTCTGACCTCAGGTGATCCACCTGCCTCAGCCTCCCAAAGTGCTGGGATTATAGGCGTGAGCCACCACGCCTGGCCTATTTCGCTTATTTATGGGACCCCACTTAGCTCTTTTCTGCTCATTCCCAGGCCATGGAAGATAGAAGTGTCCTGCTGTCTGCAGACAGTTTTATCTGTAGCCACAGGAGTGCTCAAGAGCATATAAACCTTTAGTCATATAACTGTGCTTATTATGCTTCCTTCATGGCACAGGCCTGCAGCTCTAGATTCTGTCATGCTTCATTACCTCCTTTCTCCAGTGCCCTTCTTCATCTCCTCGTAAATGTCCTTGGCCGGGTGCAGTGGCTCAGGCCTGTAATCCTAGTGCTTTGGGAGGCTGAGGCGGGAGGATCACTTGAGACCAGGAGTTTGAGATCATCCTGGGTAACATAGTGAGATTCTGTCTCTACAAAAAAAAATACTAAAAATCAAAATTAGGCTGGGTGCAGTGGCTCACGCCTGTCATCCCAACACTTTGGGAGGCCAAGGTGGGCGTATCACGAGGTCAGAACCAGTCTAACCAACATGATGAAACCCCGTCTCTACTAAAAATACAAAAATTAGCCGAGCATGGTGGCACACACCTGTAATCCCAGCTACTCAAGAGGCTGAAGCAGGAAAATCGCTTGAACCTAGCAGGCGGAGTTTGCAGTGAGCCAAGATCACGCCACTGTACTCCAACCGGGGCAACACAGTGAGACTCCATCTCAAAAAAAAAAAAAAAATCAAAATTAGCCAGGCATGCACACCTGTAGCTCCAGCTACTCTGGAGGCTGAGGTAGGAGGATTGCTTGAGCCCAGGAGGTAGAGGCTGCAATGAGCCATGATCACACCACTGCACTCGAGCCTGTGCAACAGAGTGAGACTCTGTCTGAAAAAAAAAAATTGGTCGGGCGCAGTGGCTCACGCCTGTAATCCCAGCACTTTGGGAGGCCGAGGCAGGTGGATCACGAGGTCAGGAGATCGAGACCATCCTGGCGAACACGGTGAAACCCCGTCTCTACTGAAAATACAAAAAAATTAGCCGGGCATGGTGGCAGGTGCCTGTAGTCCCAGCTTCTAGGGAGGCTGAGGCAGGAGAATGGCGTAAACCCGGGAGATGGCGGAGCTTGCAGTGAGTGGAGATCGCACCACTGCACTCCAGCCTGGGCAACAGAGCGAGACTCCGTCTCAAAAAAAAAAAAAAAAAAAAATTCTGGCCAGGCGCGGTGGCTCACACCTGTAATCCCAGCACTTTGGGAGGCTGAGGTGGGCAGATCACTAGGACAAGAGATCAAGACCAGCCTGGCTAACATGGTGAAACCCCATCTCTACTAAAAATACAAAATAATTATCCAGGCGCGGTGGCGGGCATCTGTAGTCCTAGCTACTCTGGAGGCTGAGGCAGGACAATGGCGTGAACCCGTGAGGCGGA
>NW_016857094.1:0-1041 GCF_001698545.2 Rhinopithecus bieti | reverse complement strand
TGTTGTTTTAAAGTCTGTTTTGTCAGAGACTAGGATTGCAACCCCTGATTTTTTGCTTTTCATTTGCTTTGTGGATTTTCTTCCATCCCTTTATTTTGAGCCTATGTTGGTCTTTGCCCATGAGATGGGTCTCCCGAATACAGCACACTGATGGGTCTTCACTTTTTATCCAATGCCCTTAGACTTTTTTTTTTTTTTTTTTTTTTCTGATGGACTCTTTCTCTATTGCCAGGCTGGAGCACAGTGGCATGATCTGGGCTCACTGCAGCCTCCACCTTCTGGGTTCAAGAGGTTCTCCTGCCTCAGCCTCCTGAGTAGCTGGGACTACAGGAGCGTGCCACAATGCTCAGTTAATTTTGTATTTTAGTAGAGATGGGTTTTCACCATGTTGGCCAGGATGGTCTCGATCTTTTAACCTCATAATCTGCACCTCAGCCTCCCAAAGTGCTGGAATTACAGCTATGAGCCACTGCGCCCAGTCCTCAGACTCTTTTTTAATGGAACTAAGCCCTCTGCTGGAGGTAAGACCCTCACGATCTAATCACCTCTCAAAAGCCCTACCTTTTAATACCATCACATTGAAAATTATGATTCCATATATGGATTTTGGGAGAGCACATCAGACGATGGCACCTCCCGAAGACCTGAACTCTTACCACAATCACATTGGGGATTTAGATTTCAAGATATGAATTTGGGGTGGGGAAACACAAGTATTCAGTATGTAACAAAGGCATCAAAACCCCACAAAACCACAGACTGGCATTCCTTATGAATGTAAATGGAAAATTCTTAAAGCAATACTAAAACAAAATTTGGCCACACATAAAAGGTTTATGTACCATAACCAAGTAGAATTTATCCCAGCAATTCAAAGTTAATTCAGTACATGAAAATCAATAAAATAATATACCATATGAATAGAACAAAGGACTAGAAATACAGAAACATCTCAATAGATATAGAAAAACATTTGACAAAATTCAATGTCCTTTCATGATGAAAACACTAAATTACTTTTTAAAACTAAGAATAGACAGA
>NW_016857093.1:0-263 GCF_001698545.2 Rhinopithecus bieti | reverse complement strand
TGGGGACTGGGCGAGGAGGTTCCCGTGGGTGAGCGCGTACGGGCTGGCTGGCGCGCTGGGCGGCCGAAGGTGGTGGTTGGTGGGAGCAGCCAGCGACTAGCCCGTAGACACTCGTACGCTTGCGGGCTGGCGTGCGCGCTACGCGGCCGGAGTCGGGCGGAGCGGGGGACGGTGGGGAAGAACGCGAGGAGGGAGGAGTGGGAGGTTGGGGGGGCGCTAGGCGCCCTTCGCTCCCTCCCTCTGGAGGAGCAGCCGCCGCCACC
>NW_016857092.1:0-1466 GCF_001698545.2 Rhinopithecus bieti | reverse complement strand
TTAAAGAAGGACCAGAAGGAGGACTGCGAGAAGAGGCTCTTGAAGAGGGTCTCAAAGAGGAAGGGCTTCCAGAAGAAGGAAGCGTCGGCCGGCAGGAGTTGTCCGCGGCCGGCTCTCCGGATGGGGAAGGCTCCCGGGAAGATGACCCAATGCAGGAGGAGGAAGCGGGAAGAGCCTCTGCAGAGCCGCGGCCCCCAGAGGGCACAGAGGAACCCACAGAGCCCGCTAGTCATCTCAGAGAGACGCACCCAAGCGCCAGCGAGAGTCCAAGTGGCTCCCAGCTTGAGCCTGGCTTGGAAAAGCCGCCCGGAGCCGCCATGATGGGCCCGGAGCACACGCAGGCCCAAGCCCCGCCGGGGGCTGCAGAGAGGAGCTCTTCGGTGGCCTGCGGAGCGGCTCTGGACTGCGACCCCATCTGGGTGTCCGTGTTGCTGAAGAAGACGGAGAAGGCCTTCCTGGCCCACCTTTCCGGCGCGGTGGCTGAGCTCCGAGCGCGCTGGGGCCTGCAGGACAGTGACCTGCTGGACCAGATGGCGGCCGAGCTGCAGCAGGATGTGGCCCGACGCCTCCAGGACGGCACCGAGAGAGAGCTGCAGAAGCTCCAGGGCCGGGCGGGGCGGATGGGGCTGGGGCCTCCCAGGGAGGCCCTCACTGGGGAGCTGCTCCTGCAGACCCAGCAGCGCAGACACCGTCTCCGGGGCCTGCGCAACCTCTCGGCCTTCTCTGAGCGGACCCTGGGCCTGGGGCCCTTCTCCTTTACGCTGGAGGATCAGCCAGCCCTCAGTGCAGCCCTGGGGAGCCAGCTGGGCGAGGACGGGGAGGGCGAGGAGTTCTGTCCCTGCGAGGCCTGCGTGAGGAAGAAAGTGAGCCCTGCGTCCCCCAAAGCCACAATGGGGGCAACCAGAGGTCCCATCAAAGAGGCCTTTGACCTGCAGCAGATTCTGCAGAGGAAGAGGGAAGAACACACCGATGGGGAGGCAGCGGAGGTGGCCCCTGGCGAGACCTGCACAGACCCCACCAGCACCAGGACTGTCCAGGGAGCAGGCGGAGGGCCAGGGCCAGGGCTGGGTTGTGGGCCTGGAGTGGACCAGGGTGAGGATGGCGAGGGAAGCCAGAGACTCGACAGAGACAAAGATCCCAAACTGGGGGAGGCAGAGGGAGATGCAAAGGCTCAGAAGAGGGAAGGGAAAATCCACAACAGCGAAACCAGTGTGGGCAGCGAGCTGGGGGAAGCTGAGCAGGAGGGAGAGGGCATAAGTGAAAGGGGAGAAACTGGGGGCCAGGGCTCTGGGCATGAGGACCACTTGCAGGGTGAAGCTGTGGCAGGAGGTGACCAAGATCCAGGACAGAGTGATGGGGCGGAAAGCATAGAGGCCCTGGAGGCTGAAGGGGAGGCCCAGCCAGAGTCAGAAGGTGTAGAGGCCCCAGAGGCAGAAGGGGAGGCCCAGCCAGAGTCAGAAGGTGTA
>NW_016857091.1:0-838 GCF_001698545.2 Rhinopithecus bieti | reverse complement strand
TGCAGTGGCTCACGCCTGTAATCCAAGCACTTTGGGAGTCCGAGGCGGGTGGATCACGAGGTCAGGAGATCGAGACCATCTTGGCTAACATGGTGAAACCCCGTCTCTACTAAAACACAAAAGTTAGCTGGGTGTGGTGGCGGGCACCTGTAGTCCCAGCTACTCAGGAGGCTGAAGCAGGAGAATGGTGTGAACCTGGGAGGCGGAGCTTGCAGTGAGCTGAGATCGCGCCACTGCACTCCAGTCTGGGCAACAGAGCCAGACTCTGTCTCAAAGAAAAAAAGAAAAAAAAAGAATAATTCCCATTGTCAGAAAGGCCTTACTTTCCTCAACATCAGTATTGTGTCCTAATCACCGACCAGAGAACTGAGCCTCCAGAATCCCCAGGAAGTTGCTCTATCCTTAAAGAACAGTAAGACTGTTGTAATTTGCTCTGCCTATAAACACACTTCAGGAAGGAAGGGGAAGTTGGCAGATATATTTTCAAATGATCTGCAACACAATTCTTGAGAGTTTTCTAGTGAGTTTAACGTTAATTAAAAAAAAATTGTTTTCAGGCCAGGTGCGTTGGCTCACGCCTGTAATTCCAGCACTTTGGGAGGCTGAGGCAGGCAGATCACCTGAGGTGAGGAGTTTGACACCAGCCTGACCAACATGGTGAGACCCCATCTCTACTAAAAATACAAAAAAATTAGCCGGGCATCATGGCGTGCACCTGTAATCCCAGTTACTTGGGGGGCTGAGGCCGGACAATCGCTTGAACTGGGGAGGCGGAGGTTGCAATGAGCTGAGATCGAGCCACTACACTCCGGCCTGGACACCAGAGCGAAACTCAAAA
>NW_016857090.1:0-524 GCF_001698545.2 Rhinopithecus bieti | reverse complement strand
CGATATTGATTGTTCCTATCCATGAGCATGGTATGTTCTTCCATTTGTTAGTGTTTTATTTTATTTCACTGAGCAGTGAAATAAACACTGAGATATCACACTGTTATATCTCTCTTCTCATATAGCTTCGGGGAAACCCTTTTGGAGAAACAGGTACATGTCTCTGATGAAACCTGTGTAGAAATTTTCTGAGCAACTGCTTTGTGACGTGTGTATTTGTCTCACAGGGTTAAACCATTCATTCAATCCAGCAGCTTGAAATCACTGTTTTTGTGGAATCTGAGGAAGGACGTTTGGGAACGATCCTTAGAACATGGAGAAAGAAATATTCTCCGGTAAAATCCAGAATGAAGCTTTCTGTGAAACTGTTCTGTGTCATCTTAATTCTACTCGGTCAGTTAAACCTCTCTTTTCATTGAGCAGTTTTCAAACCCTGTGTATTTTTAGCATGTGATGGGATGTTCGGGAGCACTTTTAGGCTTATGGTGAAAAGGAAATAGGTTCAGGCTGAAACTGGAGAGCAG
>NW_016857089.1:0-1326 GCF_001698545.2 Rhinopithecus bieti | reverse complement strand
TGAGAGAAGGAGGTTGCAGTGAGCCGAGATTGCGCCACTACTCTCCAGTCTGGGCGACATAGAGGGAGAGCTTGTCTCAAAAAAAAAAAAAAAAAAAAACCAGCCTGGAACCCGGGAAGGGGTGTTTTTTTTTTTTCTCCTGTTTCCTTCCTTTTTTTTTTTTTAAATAAGGAGTCTTGCTCTGTCACCCAGGCTGCAGTGCAGTTGTGCCATCTTGGTTCACTGCAACCTTCTCCTCCCGGTTCAAATGATTCTGCTGCCCGAGTAGCTGGGATTACAGGTGCGTGCCACCACACCCGGCTAATTATCTTTGTGTTTTTAGTAGAGATAATGTTTCGCCACCTTGGCCAGGCTGGTGTGGAACTCCTGAGTCTCAAGTGATCCCCCCGCCTCAGCCTCCCAAAGTGCTGGGATTGCAGGAGTCAGCCACTGCACCCAGCCTCTTCTGTTTACTTCTATTGGCCAGAAATAATTTCGTGCTTCCACTTAATTGCAAATTGGGAGACCCTGGGCGCGGTGGCTCACGCCTGTAATCCCAGCACTTTGGGAGGCTGAGGCAGGCGGATCACTTGAGGTCAGGAGTTTGAGACCAGTCCGACCAACATGGTGAAATCCCATGTCTACTAAAAATACAAAAATTAGCCAGCCGTGATGGCAGGCGCCTGTAATCCCACCTACTCAGGAAGTGGAGGCACGAGAATCGCTTGAACCCAGGAAGGGGAGGTTGCAGTGAGCCAAAACGGCGCCACTGCACTCTATCCTGGGTAACAGAACAAGACTCCGTCTCAAAAAACTAAATAAGGCTGGGCGCGGTGGCTCAGGCCTGTAATCCCAGCACTTTGGGAGGCGGAGGAGGGCGGATCACCTAAGGTCAGAGTTCAAGACCAATATAGCCAACATGGAGAAACCCCATCTCTACTAAAAATACAAAATGAGCCGGGTGTGGTGGCGCATGCCTATAATCCCAGCTATTTGGGTGGCTGAGGCAGGAGAATCGCTTGAATCCCAGAGGCGGAGGTTGTGGTGAGCAGAGATGCTGCGCCATTGCACTCCAGCCTGGGCAACAAGAGCGAAACTCCGTCTCAAAATAAGTAAATAAATAAATAAAATAAAAATAAAAATTGAGAAGAGAGGAGGAAATTTTCATCTTTCTCTCTGCCCAGGAATAATGACAACACAGTTCTGCTTCTGGCACAGAGGAAGAGCCACTGCCCCCGGCCTGTTTTAAGATACAGAGCTCCTTTTAGTAGTTCTTGTAGTGGTGCCTCGGTAGGGGCAAATTATCTCAGCATTTGTTTGTATGAAATAGATTGTATTTTTTTTTTT
>NW_016857088.1:0-1326 GCF_001698545.2 Rhinopithecus bieti | reverse complement strand
CACGAAGTTTCACTCTTGTTGCCCAGGCTGGGGTGTAATGGCACCATCTGGGCTCACTGCAACCTCTACCTCCAGGATTTAAGTGATTCTTCTGCCTCAGCCTCCTGAGTAGTTGGATTACTGGCACCTGCCACCACACCTGGCTAATTTTGTATTTTAGTAGATACAGGTTTTCACCATGTTGGCCAGGCTGGTCTCGAACTCCTGGCCTCCAGTGATCTGCCCACTTCGGCCTCCCAAGGTGCTGGAATTACAAGGGTGAGCCGCAGCACACAGCCTCTTTTATTTTTTGAGGAACTTCCATATTCTTCTCCTCTGTGAAGGCTGTACTAATTTATATTCCTGTCAACAGTGTATCAGGGTTCTCGTTTCTCCACCACCTTGTCAGCATTTGTTTCGTCTGTCTTTGAGATAAAAGCCATTGTAATGGGGTGTGATGATAGCTCATTGTGATTTCATTTGCATTTCTCTGATGATTAGTGATACTGAGCACTTTTCATATACGCAATGTTCATTTGTATGTTTTGTTCATTGAGAAATGTCTGTTCAGGTCTTTTACTAATTTTATAATTAAATCATTAATTTTATTGAGGTATTTGAGCTTCTTTTATATTCTAGTTCTTAATTCCCTCTCAGATGCATAGTTTGCAAATATTTGCTCCCATTCCATGGGTTGTCTCTTCTTCACTTTGTTGGTTGGTTCCTTTGCAGTGCAGAAGCTGCTTAGTTTGATATAATCCCAATGGTCTATTTTTTTGTGTTCTGATTACTTGTGTTTTGAGGTTTAAGCAAAATGTCTTCCCTCAGACAAATGTCCTGGAGCGTTTCCCCAGTGTTCCCTTTTAGATGTTTAATGGGTTCAGGCCTTAAGTCGTTAACCCATTTTCATTTGATTTTGTATATGGTGAGAGGTAGAGGTGCAGTTTCATCCCTCTGCATGTAGCTATCCAGTTTTCCCTGCATTATTTATTGAAACCACTGTCCTTACCAGATTGTAGATTCTTGGAACCTTTCTCAAAGTCCATTGGATGTAAATAGGTGGATTAAATCTGTGTTCTTCATTCTGCTCCATTGTTTTACATGCTTTTCTTTATGCCAATGTCATACTGTTTTGTTTACTACAGCTCTGTAACATATTTTAAGTCAGGTAGTATGATACTCCTGTTTTCTCCTTATACCTTAAAGTCTCAAGATAGTGGGCATCACGTACAATGATTATGGAGAAGGGGATGCCAGGACTCCCAGGGCCCAATATTAGATAACAGAATGTTGGCGAACCAACCTCAAAGATGTCCTGTGAGTAGAACACAGGCATCCTTACTTCCA
>NW_016857087.1:0-839 GCF_001698545.2 Rhinopithecus bieti | reverse complement strand
CATTCTCCTGCCTCAGCCTCCCGAGTAGATGGGACTACAGGCGCCCGCCACCTATCCCTGCTTGTTTTTTTTGTATTTTTTAGTAGAGACGGGGTTTTACCATGTTAGCCAGGATGGTCTCGATCTCCTGACCTCGTGATCCGCCCGTCTCAGCCTCCCAAAGTGCTGGGATTACAGGCTTGAGCCACCGCGCCCGGCCTCATGTTCTCACTTCTAAGTGGGAGCTAAATATTGGGTACTCACCAACATAAAGATGGCAAAAAATGAAACTGGAGACTACTTGGGGGCAGGGGAGGAGAGAAGGGAGAAGGATTGATACAACTAATTATTGAGTACTATGCTCAGTACCTGGGTGACTGAATCATTTGTACCCCAAACCTCAGCTCCCACAATATACCCAGTACAAGTACCAAATCTACAATAAAATAAAAGTTGAAAAAAAAAAGACTTTTAAACTACACACATACACAAAAGTAGCTGGAGAATTCATTACATCCAAGATAAATACAAATTCTGGCAAGATTATAGAGGATCCAAAAAGAATGCAGAAGCAAAATGCAATTTCAAATAGCTTTGCAAATAAAATGGAAGGCGCATAGCTTCTTATTAAAAACGAGACTTAATACTTTCAGAATTGTAAAGAGTAAAGTCTTGACCTTAGGACTTAAGAGTGTACTCTGGAACTGATAACTCTTATGACTGTATAGAGGGCTCAAAACACAAGTTAGATAACAGTTGCTTTTATAAAAGTGACTTCTGGGTTGAAAATTAGCTACTGTTAAAAAAAAAAGAGGCCATCAGCAGGATAGTTATTAAAGAATTAACTATAAAAGTTTATT
>NW_016857086.1:0-1330 GCF_001698545.2 Rhinopithecus bieti | reverse complement strand
TTTGAGATGGAGTTTCGCTCGTCACCCAGGCTAGAATGCAGTGGTGCAATTTTGGCTCACTGCAACCTCCACTGGGTCCCAGGTTCAAGCGATTCTCCTGCCTCAACCTCCTGAGTAGCTGGGATTACAGGCATCTGCCACCACGCCTGGCCAATTTTTTTTTTTTTTTTTTTTGAGATGGAGTCTTGTTCTGTCTCCAGGTTGGAGTGCAGTGGCTCAATCTCGGCTCACTGTAAACTCCGCCTCCCGGGTTCAAGCAATTCTCCTGCCTCAGCCTCCCGAGTAGCTGGGACTACAGGCACATGCTACCATACTCAGCTAACTTTTGTATTTTTAGTAGAGACAAGGTTTCACTTGACCTCGTGATCTGCCCACCTCAGCCTCCCAGAGTGCTGGGATTACAGGTGTGAGCCACGACGCCCGGCCACATCTGGCTAATTTTTTGTATTTTTAGTAGGGTTTCCTCCTGTTGGCCAGGCTGGTCTCGAACTTCTGACCTTGGGTGATCCACCTGACTCAGCCTCCCAAAGTGCAGGGGTTAAAGGCATGAGCCACCATGTCCAGCCTAAGAACAGGGTTTTTTGTTTTGTTTTGTTTTGAGATGGAGTCTTGCTCTGTCGCCCAGGCTGGAGTGCAGTGGCACGACCTTGGCTCACTACAACCTCCACCTCCCAGGTTCAAGTGATTCTTCTGCCTCAGCCTACTGAGTAGCTGGTACTACAGGCGCGTACCACCACCCCTGGCTAATTTTTTTTTTTTTTTTTTTTTTTTTTGTATTTTTAGTAGAGACGGGGTTTCACTCTATTAGCCAGGATGGTCGCGATCTCCTGGCCTAGTGATCCGCCCGCCTGGGCCTCCCAAAGTGCTGGGATTATAGGCATGAGCCACCACGCCCGGCCAAAGAACAGGTTTTAAACAACCTACACATTATCTTTTATGGTAAAATTAGCTGTAAATTCACATAGTACAGGAAAAGACAATGCTACATAACTAAGCAGATTTTAAAAAACAAAACTTTTTCCTAAATTGGACCCCTGGGACCTTGAAATAGAAGAATAAGAGTTACAAAACATGCTTTCTCATCTTTATGGTGCTGAGTTTGTCTCTCTGACAGGGATTTGGCCATCTACAGCATATATGCTGGTACAGAGTAAACCACAGCCACCATTACCCAAGGGCACGAGGGAAGCTGCTGCCAGTGGAGCCTAAGAAGGTGTGAGCAGCAGCCTTCCTTCTTCTTGTGGTGTGTGTGTGTGTGTGTGTGTGTGTGTGTGTGTGTGTGTGTATGAAATCTATCTATTGGCCGGGCGCGGTGGCTCAAGCCTGTAAT
>NW_016857085.1:0-251 GCF_001698545.2 Rhinopithecus bieti | reverse complement strand
TTCCTTTCCTTCCTTCCTTTCCTTCCTTTCCTTCCTTCCCTTCCTTTCCTTCCTTCCTTCCTCCTTCGTTTCCTTCCTTTCCTTCCTTCCTTTCCTTCCTTTCCTTCCTTCCTTTCCTTCTTTCCTTCCTTCCCTTCCTTCCTTCCTTCCTCCTTCCTTTCCTTCCTTCCTTTCCTTCCTTCTTTCCTTCCTTCCTTTCCTTCCTTTCCTTCCTTTCCTTCCTTCCTTTCCTTCCTTTCCTTCCTTCCTTT
>NW_016857084.1:0-835 GCF_001698545.2 Rhinopithecus bieti | reverse complement strand
AATTGGAAAAGACTACTTTAAAGTTCATATGGAACCAAAAAAAGAGCCAGTGTAGCCAAGACAATCCTAAGCCAAAAGAACAAAGCTGGAGGCATCACACTACCTGACTTCAAACTATACTACAAGGCTGCAGTAACCAAAACAGCATAGTACTGGTACCAAAACAGATATATAGGCCAATGGAACAGAACAGAGAACAGAAATAACACCAGAAATAACACCTCAGAAATAACACCACAGCTCTACAACCATCTGATCTTTGACAAACCTGACAAAAACAAGCAATGGGGAAAGAATCCCCTATTTAATAAAT
Source organism: Rhinopithecus bieti (assembly GCF_001698545.2). Classification (NCBI taxonomy): domain Eukaryota; kingdom Metazoa; phylum Chordata; class Mammalia; order Primates; family Cercopithecidae; genus Rhinopithecus; species Rhinopithecus bieti. The sequence continues at coordinate 522 of NW_016857084.1, read as the reverse complement.
GGTGCTGGGAAAGCTGGATAACCATAGGTAGAAAGCTAAAACTGGCTTTATTTTATACAAAATTAACTCAAGATGGATTAAAGACTTAGACTAAGACCTAAAACCATAAAACCCTAGAAGAAAACCTAGGCAATACCATTCAGGACATAGGCATGGGCAAAGACTTCATGACTAAAACACCAAAATCAATGGCAACAAAAGCCGAAATAGACAAATGGGATCTAATTAAACTAAAGAGCTTCTGCACAGCAAAAGAAACTATCATCAGAGTGAACAGGCAACCTACAGAATGAGAGAAAATTTTGCGATCTACCCATCTGACAAAGGGCTAATATCCAGAATCTACAAAGAACTTAAACAAATTTACAAGAAAAAAACAAACAACCCCATCAAAAGTGGGCAAAAGATGTGAACAGACCCTTCTCAAAAGAAGATATTTATGCAGCCAACAGACATGTGAAAAAATGCTCGTCACTCACCATCAGAGAAATGCACATCAAAACCACAAAGAGATACCATCTC
>NW_016857083.1:0-1730 GCF_001698545.2 Rhinopithecus bieti | reverse complement strand
CCTTCCTTCCTTCCTTCCTTCCTTCCTTCCTTCCTTCAGACAGAGTCTTGATCTGTCGCCCAAGCTGGAGTACAGTGGTACCATCTCAGCTCATAGCAACCTCCATCCCCTGGGTTCAAGCAATTCTCATGCCTCAGCCTCTTGAGTAGCTGGGACTACAGGTACTCACCACCATGCCTGGCTAATTTTTTTTTTTTTGCATTTTTAGTAGAGGCGGGGTTTCACTATGTTGGCCGGGCTGGTCTTGAACTTCTGACCTCAAGTGATCAGCCTGCCTCGGCCTCCCAAAGTCCTGGGATTACAGGCATGAACCACCATGCCCGGCCTACTTTCTTTTTCTTTTCAAACTAACTTATAGACTAAATTGTGTTTCCCCAAAATTCATAGGTTGAAGCCCTAAATCCCAATGTGACTGTATATGGAAACAGGGTCTTTAAGGAGGTAATTAAGGTAAAATGAGGTCACAAGGATGGGGCCCTCAAAATATGACTGGTGTCCTTAAAAGAAGAAAGACACCAGGGATGCATGTGCACAGGGCAAAGGCCTTGGGAAGACACAGAAAGAAGGCAGCTGTCGGCAAGCCAAGGACTGAGAGGCCTCAGGAGAACCAAGCCTGCCAGCACCTTGAACTTGGATTTCCAGCCTCCAGAACTGTGAGAAAATAAATTTCTATTGTTTAAGCTACCCATTCCAGTCTGTGGTATTTTGTTATAGTAGCCCTAGCAGGACAACTTTTATTTTATTCATTTTTCATTAAAAAAAAAGAAAATAGAAAAAGAAAGCCATCCATAATTCTACTACTCAGGAAGAACCGTTGGTCAAATTGTGGTAAATATCCTGGCAAATACCCACTGACGTTTACATATTTACTTATGTAAGTAGGGGCCGTTCTCTATAGATACCAATTTACAACTGCTTTTTACAAAATGTAATTAATTATTATTATTATTTTTTTTTAGAAAGAAGGTCTTACTCTGTCACCTGGGCTGGAGTGCAGTAGTGCGATCACAGCTCACTGCAGCATAGCACTTCTGGGCTCAAGTGATCCTCTTGCCTCAGTCTCCAGAGTAGCTGGGACTATAGACATGTGCCATAATGCCTGGCTAATTTTTAAATTTTTTGTAGATACCAAGTCTTACTATGTTGCCCAGTTGTCCAGGCCGGTCTCGAACTCCTGGCCTCAAGTGATCCTCCCACTTTGGCCTCTCAAAGTGCTGGGATTACAGGTGTGTGCTCTGGTACCTGGCTATGCAATCTGCTTTTTATTTTTGAGACAGAGTCTCGCTCTGTCACCCAGGCTGGAGTGCAGTGGTGAGATCTCGGCTCACTGCAACTTCCGCCTCCTGGGTTCAAGTAATTCTCCTGCCTCAGCCTCCCAAGTAGCTGGGATTACAGGCGTGCGCCACGACGCCCAGTTAATTTTTTTGTATCTTTGGTAGAGGCAGGGTTTCACCACGTTGGCCAGGCTGGTCTCGAACTCCTAACCTTGTGATCCACCCGCCATGGCCTCCCAAAGTGCTGGGATTACAGGTGTGAGCCACTGCGCCTGGCTGCAATCTGCTTTTTATACTTAATATCATAAATATTTCCACGTGGCCAGGTGCGGTGGTTTACGCCTGTAATCCCAGCACTTTGGGAGGCCAAGGTGGGTGGATTACCTGAGGTCAGGAATTTGCGACCAGCCTGGCCAAGATGGTGAAATCCCATCTCTACTAAAAATACAAAAAATT
>NW_016857082.1:0-524 GCF_001698545.2 Rhinopithecus bieti | reverse complement strand
GCAGACCTTCGCAGTGAGTGTTACAGCTCATAAAGGTAGTACGGACCCAAAGAGTGAGCAGCAGCAAGATTTATTGCGAAGAACAAAAGAACAAAGCTTCCACAGCAAGGAAGGGGATGCCAGTGGGTTGCTGCTGCTGGCTCGGGTGACTGCTTTTAATCCTTTATTTGGCCCCACCCACCTCCTGCTGATTGGTCCATTTTACAGAGTGCTGATTGGTCCATTTTTACAGAGTGCTGATTGGTGTGTTTATAAACCTTTAGCTAGACACAGAACACTGATTGGTGTGTTTACAATCCTTTAACTAGACAGAAAAGTTCTCCAAGTCCCCACCTGTCCCAGAAGCCCAGCCGGCTTCATCTCTCAATAGACAGAAAGTCAAAGAGAGAGAGAAAGAGACAGAGACAAAAAGGGAGTCAGAAAGAGAGAAAGAGAGAGACAGAGAGAGGAAGGGAGAGACAAAGAGGGAGTCAGAGAGAAAGAAAGAGACAAAGTCAAAGAGAGAGAGGAAGAGACAGACAAAA
>NW_016857081.1:0-907 GCF_001698545.2 Rhinopithecus bieti | reverse complement strand
CGAACTGGCAAGTATTTCATGACAAAGATGCCAAAAGCCATTGTAATAAAAGTGAACATTGATAAATGGGGTCCAATTAAACCAAAGAGCTTTTGCACAGAAAGCACAACTACCAAGAGAGTAAACAGACAACCTACAGAATAGGAAAACATATTTGCAAACTATGCATCTTACAAAGGTCTAATATCCAGCATCTGTAAGAAACCAACAAATTTACAAGAAAAAAAAGCAAATCCCATTAAGAAGTGGGCAAAGGAAATAGGTAGATACTTTCCAAAGCAAGGCATATATGCGGCCAACAAGTATATGTAAAAAAGTTCAACATCACTAGCGATTAAAGAAGTGACTATCAGAACTACAATGAGATATTGTCTCATGCCAGTGAGAATGGCTATTATTAAATTACTAAAAAATAACAGATGTTGTCAAGGATTTAGGGAAAAAAGGAATGCTTATACACTGTTGGTGGGAGTGTAAATTAGTTCAAGCAATGTGGAAAGTAGTATGAAAATTCCTCAAAGAGCTGAAAACAGAACTACCACTTGAAACAGCAATATCATAACTAAGTGTATACTCAAAACATGTAAATGGTTCTATCATAAAGACACATGCATGCATACGTTCATTGAACTATTCACAATAGCCAAGACAAGGAATCAAGCTAAATGCCTATCAATGGTAGACTGGATAAAGACACATAGAGGGAAAAACACACACTGGAGTCTACAGAGGGTAGAGAGTGAGAAGGGGGAGATAAATAGAAAAAATAACTAATGGGCACTAGGCTTAATACGTGGACAATGAAATCATCTATATAATAAGCTTCCGTGACACAAGTTTACCTATGTACTAAACCCACACTTGTATCCCTGAACTTAAAATAAAAGTCAAAAAAAAAAAAAAAAAA
>NW_016857080.1:0-1596 GCF_001698545.2 Rhinopithecus bieti | reverse complement strand
TAAAATAAAATATTGATAAAAGAGGGAAAGGAGTAAGAATAATTTTATAATTGGAAATCATGGAGGAAAGATTTTAAGTGGTGATATCTAAAAATTTGATTTTCGAATTGTTGTTTAAACCAGTAGCAACAGCATTACCTCATACCTTACAAAAAAGGCAGAGAACATTTTGCCAAGTACTCTTCTAGATGAAAACTAACACGTGGAAAGCAGAGATTAATAAACCGAGAGAGTGCAGAAAAGATGGGGGCAGAAAATAAATTTTCCACATCTATTTAGATACTTGCCGTAAGCTGTCCTATTCCCTGCCTTCAATGTAAAATTTAAGAGTGTATGACGCCCCATCTTTACTACCTTGGAAAGCTGCCCAACCCCCAACCCCGCCTTCTTGTATTTTGACCTAATATTTATTTCTTTATTTTATTAGTTCTTTTTTTAGCCTTGCCAATGAGTGTTATAAAAGGCTTAGAACTTATCCCACAATTCTTTTCCTCTCTTTCTTGAATATATCCTGTAGTTTTTTGTGTGTATACGTGTATATGTGTGTGTATATATATGTGTGTGTGTATCTATTTATCTATCTATCTATCTATCTATCTATCTATCTATCTATCTATCTATCTATATCTCCTGTAGGATAATTATTGGGTTTTCTGTCACCATCTTTTACTTGACAATTGATTATAAAAATATCTTCCTATACAGTATATTTCTACTTGGGTACTTAACTAAGATTTCAGATGAATATCTAAATGCATTCATTAGAATCCTGAATAAAAATAGCTTTTCTTCTAAAATTAAGAGTTGCGTATCTCAGTTTTGCCAGTGAACCAGACCAAATTCTAATTATTTCTCCTTCTAGGTCTCCAAATATGCCTAGAATGTGATAGAAGGCAAATTATGTCTAAAGTAATTTTAAGGTAAAAAATATAACAGATGATCATATGGATTGTTATTTTTCTCTGTGCCTCTTCTGGCATGTCTCACTTTGACTCCCAGCACTCACTTCTGCAACATTTAACATAAACTTGGATATTCTTTGTAATTCTACCTTTCATCATATCCATGTAACGTAATTTTCTCAAAATATTATCTTTTCCATGTCATTAAACACCTGAATACGTTGAATATATTCTTACTCATTCCAAGTCTCACTGTTCTGCCTGATTTTGAAGCCTATTAGTAATGTGCCAACTGGTAGCCTCAATAACTTGTTGAGTAATAATAATTCCTACCCTAGATTTTTGTTATAGATTGATTTTAATTATCAGCTGGTGTAGTTCTTGTAAAGTCAGTTTAAAAAATGATAGACAGTATTTTTTATAGAAGTTTTAGGAAGTTTATAGGAAAATTGAGCTGAAAGTAGAGTTTCCCTATTCCCACCTCCAACCTGCACATAGTTTTCCCTATTAATATGGTTCATTAGTGTGGTACATTTGTTATAAACTAATGGACCAATATTGTTACTAGTCGAAGTCCGTAATTTATACTAGGGTTTCCTATTTGAGTTTTACTGGTGTATGGGTTGTGACCAAAACATAATGTAATGTAGCTATGCTTTCTTTTCTTTCTTTCTTTCTTTCTTTCCTTCCCTCC
>NW_016857079.1:0-519 GCF_001698545.2 Rhinopithecus bieti | reverse complement strand
TTGTTTGTTTTATAGAGCTACAAACGCCAACAATCATAATAATGTACAATTGAAGTATGTGCAGTTTTTTGCTTGTAAATAAACCTTTTAAAAATTAACTGATACAAATTGACTTACATGACCAGAAATCTGTTGAAAACTCTCGTGTCTCCCCTATTTTATTCTTGTGTGCCCTTACAGACTGTGTGAACACACTTCTCATCTTACTGTTCTTTTATTTTATTTTTTTATTTTATTTTTTGAGACGGAGTCTCGCTTTGTCGCCCAGGCTGGAGTGCAGTGGCACCATCTCAGCTCATTGCAAGCTCCACCTCCTGGGTTCATGCCATTCTCCTGCCTCAGCCTCCGAGTAGCTGGGACTACAGGCACACACCACCATGCCCGGCTAATTTTTTGTATTTTTAGTAGAGACGGGGTTTCACCGTGTTAGCCAGGGTGGTCTCGATCTCCTGACCTCGTGATCCGCCTGCCTCAGCCTCCCAAAGTGCTGGGATTACAGGTGTGAGCCACCGCGCCCGG
>NW_016857078.1:0-1729 GCF_001698545.2 Rhinopithecus bieti | reverse complement strand
TTTTTGAAGATGGTGTCTTACTCTGTCATCCAGTCTGGAGTATAGAGGTGTAATCTTGGTTCATGACAACCTCTGCTTCCCAGATCAAACAATTCTCCTGCCTCAGTACCCTGACTAGCTGGGATTACAGGTATGTGTCACCACACCCACATAATTTTTGTGTTTTTAGTAGAGATGGGGTTTCATTAGGCTGGTCTCAAACTTCTGACCTCATGATCTGCCCTCCTTGTCCTCCCATGGATACTAACCTTTTATGAGATACATAATTTTCAAATACTTTTTCACATTTGCTAGGTTGTCTCTACACTCTTTGTTGTTTCCTTGGTTGTGCAGAATCTTCTTAGTTTGATTTAATTCCATTTGTTTAGTATTTCATTTGTTTTCTTTTTTTTGAGAACTCATCCATAGAAGCCTGCCCAGGAAAATGTCATGAAGAATTTTCCTTATGCTTTTTTTGAGGAGTTTTATAATTTTTGTCTCACATTAATCTTTCATTCATTTGGAGCAGACATTTGAACATTACTTAAAATAGAAGTCTAGATTTATGCTTCTGTATGTGAATATTCAGTATTCTTACATATTGTACTGAAGATACTATATTCTTAAGGTAATTTAGTGTTCTCCTTTTCTCAAAACTCTTGTGATAAATCTGTTGATGGTAGATGCATGGATTTATTTCTGAGCTCTCTGTTCTGCTCTATTGGTCTACATGTTTGCTTTTATGTTCTTATGTTTTTTGGTTTCACTATTACTTTTATAGTATATTTTTAAATTCACTAGCGTGATATCTTCAGCTTTGAGATTGAGGCATATGTAACTATGTGTTAGGAGGTGTTTTGCAGTTTCATATATATTTTAGGAATTTCTTTTTCTATTTCTGTAAGAATGGTTATTGGTGTTTGCATGAGAATAACATTAGTTCAATAGATTGCTTTGGATAGTGTAAAGACTTTAACAATCTATTCTTGCAAACTATAAACATGGATGACATTCTATTTGTATCTTCTTTTAACAGGCTTTTATAGTTTGCTGTAGAGACCTTCCACCTTCTTAGTTAAGCTTACTTGTAGAAGATTTTGTTGCTAGTTTGAATATATGATTTTATTTCTTATTGTGTAGCTGATTATTGAATATAGAAATGATGCAAATTTTTGTACATTGATGTTTGTGTTTCATCTTTACTGCAATTATTCTCACAATTTTTTGTAGGGCCTTAAATTATTATATATGTATGTATATATAAATGTATATATAGCTGTATACACACATATATTTGCATATACATATACATATATGTGGGCATGTATATATATAATATATACAAAATTATTGGCTGAATGTGGTGGCTCATGCCTGTAATCCCAGCACTGTAAAAAGCTGAGGCTGATGGATTACTTGAGGTCAAGAGCTGGAGACCAGCCCGGGTAACATGATCAAATATAGGCTGTATTGAAAACAAAAAAATTAGTCAGGCATGGTGTGCACCTGTAGTACCAGATACTCCGGAGGTTATCAAAGATCACTGGAACCCAAGGGCCAGAAGCTGTATTGAGCCAAGATCTTGTTATTACTCTCCAACTTGGGTGATAGAGCAAGTCTCTGTCTCAGAAAATAATAATAATTAAATAAAATGAAATTATTTTATCTACAAACAGGGATGGTTTGGTTTCCTGTTTTTCTGCTTGGTTCACATTTATTTCTCCATCTTGTTTAATTTTCTGATTAGGAA
>NW_016857077.1:0-839 GCF_001698545.2 Rhinopithecus bieti | reverse complement strand
CAGAGACGGGGTCTTGCCATGTTGCCCAGCCTGGTCTCCAACTACTGGGCTCAAGCAATTCTCCTTTCTTGGCCTCCCACAGTGCTGGGATTACAGGCACGAGCCACTGCACCTGGCTGAGGTAGTGTAATTCTTAAGGGCCTTAGATTTTCAGAATGGTCAAAGAGCATTCGCCTTCACCTTAAAAATCACCAGCTGCGTTAGCTCCTAACAGGAGAGGCTGTCCTTTGAAGCTTTGAAGTCAAGCATTCTCCCTTTGATGCCAGGATTTCTCCTTTCTCCTCTCTAGCCACAGAAGTTTTGGATTGCATCTTCCAATAGAAGGCTGTTTTTTCTACATTGCTAACATGTCTAATGAAGCCATCTTCATCGATGATCTTAGCTACATCTTCTGGATAACTTGCCACAGCTTCTCCGTCAGCACTTGTTTTTGCTTCACCTTGCACTTTTAGGTTATGAAGATGACTTATTTCCTTAAACTTTGTAAACCGGCCTCCGTCAGCTTCAAACTTTGCTTCTGCAGCTTCTTCACCTCTCTCAGTCTCCATGGAATTGAAGAGAATTAGGGTCTTGCTCTGGATTAGGCTTCAGTTTAATGGAATGTTGTGGCTGGTTTGATCTATCCAGACCACTAAAATTTTTGTCCATATCCGCAATAAAGCTGCTTCTCTTTCTTACTATTTGTATGTTCGCTGGAGTAGCACTTTTTAAATTTTTTCCAAGAACTTTTGCATTTACAAGTTGGCTAACTGGTGCAAGAGACCTCACTTTCAGCCTACGTTGGCTTTCAACATACCTTTCTCACAAGCTTAATCACTTCTAGCTTAAAATATGTATAT
>NW_016857076.1:0-1477 GCF_001698545.2 Rhinopithecus bieti | reverse complement strand
TCTTGACCTCTTGATACACCCACCTCGGCCTCCCAAAGTGCTGGCATTACAGGCGTGAGCCACTGTGCCCGGCCGAGACATAATTTTTAGTATATTTTTTAATCTAATAGAACTATTCACAGGTTTTATTGCCAGTTTGCTGGTTATTTATAGTTCTTTTTACTTGCTGTGTTAACTCTTTGTATAACAAGATCAATGTTTTACATTGTGAATTTTTTATTTGGGGTGATTGTTTGCTTATTCCCATTTTCCCTGTTTTTGTATTTTGAGTGTATTCTGTTGTATTTTGCACAGGTTCAACCCAGAAGATTTCAATACATTGAAAAGAGAAATTGAAGCATAGCCAACATAGAAAAATATATGATTGAAGACTATGTGACCAAGGTAAATTAAATGCAAAGTTAAGATGCTTCTAATCTTGAACTGCGAAAGACATTGCTCATAAGTGACAATGTGGAACAAGGTATTAAATAATTCAAGACCATTGATGTCATTGTTATCTGTACAAACATATTCGACTGAAGATGAATAATCTTTTCTCTCTTCAAGTTATTTTGTAGAAGAGATTTTCTCCTTTTCACACAAAATTTTGTTCTATTCATCTTTTATCTCGGTGGTTAAGCTTTTAGAGTGGTACACAAAAGCAAATGTAAAATGAAGTTAAAGTGTTGTACTTTGTATTTACACCAAGGAAGCCTTCTCATTTGAAATGTTTTTGACTGCAAAGAACTGAATACTTAAAGTAATTTAAGGAATAAGGGTATTCATTTCCTTATATAACAAAAGCACTAGTCATAGGGTGATTGTGAGGTTAGTTAACTCAGTGGCTTGAAAATGCAGTTGGAGCCCAGGCTTTTCCATATTTTGGTCCTAGAATTCTCAGATAATTTGTTTGGTCCCCTGACTTGTCCCATCATGGTTGCCAGATGTGCCCAACAGTTCTAGCTGTCATAGGTAGACAATATAGTAGCCTAAGGAACAGTAGGGAAATTTCTCCTCATAGGTCTCTCTCTCTCTCTCTCTCTTTATTCAGAAGAAAATCCCTTTTATAAACCCAACAACCTGCATATTTCCCCTCATGTCCCAGTGGCCAGGATTGGTTACATGCCCATACACTAGCAGCAAGGGAGACTGGGAAAGCAGATATCGGTCAATTGCAGCCTTCAGGGCCTAGAGCTCCTTCAAGGCCCCATATAGTTCTCCTTCTCTGTAGCTTTATCTCATACCACTCTCTCCTTTGCTGTCTCTGCTTTAGCCACACTTTCAGCCTTGTTTTTCTCTTAACAGGGCACGCATACTTTGCACATACTAGTCTCAGTGTTTAGATAGCTCTTCCTCCAGGTATCTGCATGACTTAATCCCTCATTTCCTTCAGGTGACATAAGAACAGGGACCACTCTATCTAAAATAGCAGGCTTCACCTCCATTGTTCTCTATTCTTCTTCCCTGTTTTAATTTTTTTATTTTTTATTTATTT
>NW_016857075.1:0-365 GCF_001698545.2 Rhinopithecus bieti | reverse complement strand
ATGCACCCCACACACACCCACACCCACCCACACCACACCCACACATCCACACACCCCACGCACCCCACACACACCCCACACCACACCCACACCCCACATATCCACACACCCCACGCACCCCACACACACCCCACACCACACCCACACACCCACACACCCCACACGCACCCCCACACCACACCTACACCATACCCACACCCACACCCACACCACACCCACACCACACACACACATCCACACACTCCACGCACCCCACACACCCCACACCACACTCACACATCCACACACCTCACGCACCCCACACACAGCCCCACCACACCCACACCTCACACATCCACACAACCCACGCACCCCACACCACACCC
>NW_016857074.1:0-518 GCF_001698545.2 Rhinopithecus bieti | reverse complement strand
AAACTTTCTGAGTAACTGCTTTGTGATGTATGACTTCATCTCACAGAATTGAACTGTTCTTTTCACTGAGTAGTATGCTAACACTGTTTTCTTGGAATCTGCAATGTGATATTCTGGATCACATTGAAGCATAGAGTGACAAAGGAATTATCCTCAGATAAAAACTAGAAAGAAGGTTACTGAGAAACTGCTTTGAGATATGTTAATTCATCTCAGAGCATTGCACGATTGTTTTAATGAATCAGTCTGTTAGCACTGTTTTTGGGGAATTTGAGAAAGGATATTTTTTATTGCTTTGAAGCCTATGGTGACAAAATAAATATCCTCAGATAAAAAAGATAAAGAAGCTTTCTGAGAAAGTTCTTTGTGATGTTTGAATTCATCTCACAGTGTTACATCTTTCTTTTCATGGAGCACTTTGCTAACACTGTTTTCATAGAATGTGCAAAGGGATATATCAGAGCACATTGACGTTTATTTTGACAAAGGAAATACCCCAGACAAATACTGGAAAGAAA
>NW_016857073.1:0-516 GCF_001698545.2 Rhinopithecus bieti | reverse complement strand
ATTGTGTGTACTGTTTTGACCCTAAAGTAGTTATTAACATCTGGACTAGATGTGGAAAAGTATAAATTTTGTAGTTTGTACGGTGGTACTTGGAACAGTCTTTTCCAACTTTTACAGTGGCAAATCCCTTTTTATTAAAAGGAATGCCAGTATGTTAAAACAGTAACAGAATGGCCAGGCGCGGTGGCTCAAGCCTGTAATCCCAGCACTTTGGGAGGCCGAGACGGGTGGATCACGAGGTCAGGAGATCGAGACCATCCTGGCCAACACGGTGAAAACCCGTCTCTACTAAAAATACAAAACATTAGCCGGGCGTGGTGGCGGGCACCTGTAGTCCCAGCTACCTGGGAGGCTGAGGCAGGAGAATGGCGTAAACCCGGGAGGCGGAGCTTGCAGTGAGCTGAGATCCAGCCACTGTACTCCAGCCCGGGTGACAGAGCGAGACTCCATCTCAAAAAAAAAAAAAAAAAAAAAAAAAAGTAACAGAGCTGCTCTGTTGAGGGGAGGTAGGGAATT
>NW_016857072.1:0-955 GCF_001698545.2 Rhinopithecus bieti | reverse complement strand
CCTTCCACACTTTTAATATTTCATTCCATTCTGTTGTTTGCATGGTTTATAATGAGAAGTCTGATAGAATTCTTATCCTTGTTCCTCTATAGGTAAGGTGTATTTCCCTCTCTGGCTTCTTACAAGATTTTCTCGTTGCTTTTGCCTTTCTGCAGCTTGAATATGAAATGGCTAGGTGTAGATAGGTTTTGCTATGTATCCTGCTTGGTGTTCTCAGAGATACCTGGATCTGCAGTTTGGGGCCTGTCAATAATTTTGCAAAATTCTTGGCCTAATAGGCTCAACATTTTAAATATTTATTCTCCTTTCTCTTTCTTTTCTGTGTATATTCCTATTATGCACATGTTACACCTTTTGTACTTGTTCCACAGTTTTTGTGTATTCTTTTCAATTTAAAAATTTTTTCTTTACATTTAAGTTTAGGAAATTTCTGTTGACATATCTTAAAGCTCACTGTTTCTTTCCTCAGCTATGTTTAGCCTATTTATTAGACTATCAAAGGCATTCTTCATTTCTGTCACAGTGTTTTTTATTTCAGGCATTTTCTTTTGATCATTTCTTAGTGTTTCTATCACTCTGCTTACATTACCCATCTTTTATTACATGTTGTCTGTCTTTATCCATTCGAACCTTTAACATATTACGTATAGTTATTTTGAATTCCCTAATAATTCCAAGATCTGTTGACACAGATCTGAGTCTGATTCTAAAGCTTGCTTTGTCTCCTCAGACTGCTTTTTTCTTGCCTTTCAGCATGCCTTGTAATTTTTTTGTTGGAAGGCAGACTTGATAAATTAAGTAATAGGAACTGAGGTAACTAGGTGTTTACTGTGAGGTTTTCTGTTAATCTGGCTAGAATCTTGCCTGTGTTTAATGTTTGCTGTAGCTGTAAGTATGAGGGGCTTTAGATTTTTCTTGTTTCCTTTTCTTCTCCCTTATTAGCTTTGGCCTCCCT
>NW_016857071.1:0-1727 GCF_001698545.2 Rhinopithecus bieti | reverse complement strand
AATATGCTTCAAATTTTGTTCACAGGAGTATACTTTACTCAATTGTTAAAAGCTGTTAATAGCTCAAAAGAAAAGTTTCTTTGGCTCTGAAAACAAAAGGAATGATCAGCAACTTTTTTTTTTTTTTTTTGAGACAGAGTCTCATTCTGTCGCCCAGGCTGGAGTGCAGTGGCGCGATCTCGGCTCGCTGCAAGCTCCGCCTCCCAGGTTCACGCCATTCTCCTGCCTCAGCCTCCCGAGTAGCTGGGACTACAGGAGCCCGCCACCACACCTGGCTAATTTTTTTTGCATTTTAGTAGAGACGGGGTTTCACTGTGTTAGCCAAGATGGTCTCAATCTCCTGACCTTGTGATCCGCCCGCCTCCGCCTCCCAAAGTGCTGGAATTACAGGCATGAGCCACCGTGCCCGGCCAGGATCAGCAACATTTTAAGCCAAATGTTAAAAAAAGATTGCCTCAGTCTTCTGTTAGGTCAATCCATGCAGTTAACTCCTGTTTTGCTTGATATTCATGAACAATTTCAGCCCTCCATGAGTCTTGAAAACTTTTGCCTCTATTTTAATGTCACAATTTCCAAAGTTATTAGAACTCTACATTCAATAACACCTATTAGAGTTCTATAGTTGATTATAAAATCACCTTCTAAAGAGGATTAAGACAAGACAACAATTATCTGTGGATGACAAAACACCTTAGGGCAGCCTCTATTAAAGCCACTGTTGACTGAGAATTTTGGTTACTTCTGTGGCATATAACAATTTTTACATAACAATTATAATGATTAACAACATACACTGAGTCATATCAGAATTATAGGAGTTTTCTGTGCTTTTGAAACATATACCAATAACATATTTATACAAATACAGCCCAAAGAAAGCCAAACACCATTTTGTATTTGACAGTGCTTCCTATATGATTTTTATACCAATAAGTCAAACTTCACAATTGAATTAGTGCATTATTGATGTCAAACCCAATTCTGTTTTTTTTTTTTTTTTCCTGAGACAGAATCTCACTCTGTTGCTCAGGCTGGAGTGCAGTGGCGCAATCTCGGCTCACCGCAACCTCTGCCTCCCAGGTTCAAGCAATTCTCCTGCCTCAGTCTCCCAAGTAACTGGGATTACAAGTGTGAGCTACCACGCCCAGCTAATTTTTGTATTTTTAGTAGAAACAGGGTTTTGCCATGTTGGCCAGGCACAGGGACCTCAACAGCACACACCAGTGAGGATGGGTCTCAAACTCTTGACCTCAGGTGATGCTCCTGCCTTGGCCTCCCAAAGTGCTAGGATTATAAGCGTGAGCTACTGTTCCCAGGCTCAAACCCGATTCTTAATAAAAACTTATAGACAAATCTATCCAATTTTAATGTCTTACCATAAGGTAAGATTCTTACAAACCTTTTAAAACCCTTTACAATTTTTGTTAAAGGGCAGATTAGTGTTCTAAGAAAACTCTGTTGTGCTTTTATTCCAGTCTTCAATTTATGGATAAACTGAATAATACCCCTTTAATTTTAGCTCATATGTTCACACACAGAATTTCTTTTACAAGGTTAGTTTTTACAAACCTTCCACAATTTGTTCAAACTTCAGCTTTTTCCTATCTAACCTAAAACAATCCTTTAACCCTTAAATCTAGGTTAAAAAAAAATCCACATTCACATGCCTTCTTATAATCTTTTACCAAAAACCACATTTCACTTTCCTTGCATGTAAAACTATTTTT
>NW_016857070.1:0-2229 GCF_001698545.2 Rhinopithecus bieti | reverse complement strand
TTCTATTTTGAAGTGCTCAGAGCCCAGTTCTGGATGTCTTTTCTCTATATTACATTTTCTCTCATCCAGTCTTATACATTAAAGTAGAATCGTATCTACTCAAGACTCCAGATTTCTCTCTCCAGTGCTGACCACTCTCCTGAAGTCCAGACTCATTTAGAAAATCTCCTGTATGACAGTTGAACATCATGTATGAACTTACATTAAAGGCCCAAAATAGAATAACTGATTTTTGTTGATAAAACTCTTTTCCATTTCTTCCTCAGTAAACGGCTTACCATACACCCAGTTATTCAAACACAAAACAAGAGGTTTTCTTGATTATTCTCTTTGTTTCACTCCAAAATGCAAATCTGCCAGCAAGTCTTATGTGTCTATTTATTTGCACCTGCCATTGTTAACCCACTATCTTAGGTCAACATCATCTCTTGCCTGGACAGCTGTAACATTACAGAATGTCTGGCTTCTCTCTGAGCTACCTATATTCCACATTTCGCCAGAAACCGGGGAGATGATTCAGAACATGGTTTAGGTTATATCACAGCAGTGATGAAAAGCCATCAGGAGCTTCCAATTTTACTTATAGTAACTCCAATTTCCTGGTCATGGCCAAGAAGTCCATTGCCTGATCAATGGTCTATCTCACTGTCCTCGGTCCTTCCAAACATGAAGGCTATTTGGAAGTGGAGCTTCCTGTGCTTCACCACTCTGGCTTCATTTCTATTCTTTGAGAAAGTTAACTCATGCGGTTGCAGCCCAAGGGCCCTTGTTTGTTCACCTCCTGGCCTGGAGGGACATTTCTCCCAGATTGCTATATGGGCTATGCCAGGTTTTCACATAGCTTTCATGGAACATCCTGTCTGAAGTGACTTTTCCTGCCTCATCTCACCAGTCTGTCATGCTGTTCTGTTTTTTAGCATTAATACAACTCATCCTTTTCTTAATTTTTCTCCATGAGTTAATTGTTTTTCTTTCCTTGTTTCCTATCTGTTTCATGCCTCCCTCCTTCTGCAATAGAATCTCCAAGAGAGGATTCTCATTTGCTTTTCTCTGTGCTCTTACCCCAGGAAGGAGCCTCTGCATGGTACAAAATAAGCATTAAAATATTTATTTAATAAATGCTCAGCTATCAAACTGAAGACCTTGGAATGAATTCAAACTGTGTCATTTGGCTATTTAATATTTATTAATGTCATGGATACTTTAAGAGGTGCTGGAAATACCTTGAAAAAATACCCAGTTACTCACCTCAGGTACTTCAGGGTTAAAGTTGGAGGCACACACATATAAATGTGCAGGTATAATCCAGTGTATTAATTACAACCAAAGGAGAGAGAACAATGGTATGTATGGAAACACAGAAAAGATGACCGAACTTTAGGAAGCCCAGGAATATTTCAGGGAGAAAGTTCCATCGAAACTGAGACTGTAGAATGAAGGTGAGTTTCAGGAGGTGGTGCTGTGTCGATTTGGGATCACATCTTATTCCATATGCACAGTCCTAGATATGAGGAGGAAGTTTGCTCATGTGGAGAACTGCAAGCTTCTCAATGTGTCTGAAGCATTTGTGACAAAAGGACCCTCATCAGAAGTCGATTACAGTGAGGTGAGTCTAAGATCACCAGGCTAAACAAAAGATCGAGGTGATGAGGTGGAGGAAGAAGAGTGCATGCCACAGAGGATAGTGTGTGGTACAGGTCCGCAGGGCACGCATGAAGGAAGCATTAGTAGGAGGGAATGAGAGACCATGTAAGGAGGGAATGAGAGACCATGTAAGGAGGGAATGAGAGACCATGTAAGGAGAGCAGACAAAGATGAGACAGTCATGGAGCAGAGTTTATCGAGGACAAAGCCTTTGAAGCCCTTCAAAATATTCTTTCCACCCATAGACCTGTCTCCATGGGGCCAGGGATGGATATGTGACTTCAGTCACCTCCCTCGGGATTGTCAGAAATGGGGAGGGTAAGACGACCTCTATTGTAATGGACTCGACAAAACCAAACTGAAACTAATCATGTTGCAAGAAGCAGGACAAGGAATCTCTGGAGATTCGATTCTAGTCCTACCGTTTTGATGAGAACTTCAAAATTCCAATCATATTTCTGGTGGCCTTGTGATCTGATTGTTGTCTGACTTGAATAGTAAGTTTGGAGACAACTAGGTCCCCACAATTTGAAGTAGAATTTATGTAATTTATTTCAGACTTACATCCAGGTAGAAATGTCAGAA
>NW_016857068.1:0-1593 GCF_001698545.2 Rhinopithecus bieti | reverse complement strand
ATGCTAGGCATTTAAAAAAAGACAAGACTTCTAAAAAAATTTGTACATTGATACAAATTTTCATAGTACAAACCTTGATAGTTTGTACATTGATATATTCCAAACAGCTTGAATGGTTCCCAGCACTGTTATTTAGTGTTATTTATTAAGTAAGAGCTTAAGTTTTATTGGATATGTAAGGATCCAAAATGCACCTTGGTAGCATAAAGATTATTTTAAGCTAAAACATCTGAACAAAAGAAGCTGCAGAAAGAAACTTTATCTAATCGTCTTTTGCTGACGTAAGCAGGACCTCCTGAAAAATACAGCTGCCATAAATCCCTTCTTTGGGAAGTTTAGAGCCAGAAAAGAAACTTAGCATTATCATTGGAATTACTAACTGTTTAACACATTTTATCTGAAATTGTCATATCTTCCATTTGTTCTTCCATAAAAGCCCTTCTTTCTCCCTCCTTTTCACCGTATTAAGGGGGTATCTTTGGCTGTTCTGGAAGCCAATTCATCTCAAGGCTCTGGAGCTTATAAACACACTTTGTCTTCTCTCTCGTTAATCTTACCTACTGTCAGTTACATTCACAGGCCCCCAACCACTGACTCTAAGTTGGTAGGGGAAAAGTTTTTGAATGAGTACATTTCCTCCCAACAATATGAATGAACAATATGAATGAATACAATTAGAGACACTCCAAATTTTGTTGTGGTTGTTGTTGTTGTTGTTTTGAGATGGGGTCTCACTATGTTACCCAAGCTGTCCTTGAACTTCCGGATCCTCTTGCCGCAGCCTCTCAAATAGCTGGGGCTATAGGAATGTGCCACTATGCCTGGCTGAATTTCTAATGTGTAACTTCTAGGGAATATGATTAGGGATATTGGAGGACTTTCAACTTTTCTTTCTGTAATTGAATTTCTGCGAAACAACTGGTTTATTTTTTAAGAAGAGGATTTTTTTTTCTTTTCTTTTTTTAATGAGACAGGACCTCACTTTGTCACCCAGGTTGGAGTGCAGTGGTGCAATCTTGGCTCACTGCAACCTCTACCTCCCAGGTTCAAGCGATTCTCCTGCCTCAGCCTCCTGAGTAGCTAAGATTATAGGCTCCTACTACCACACCCGGCTAATTTTTATATTTTTAGTAGAGACAGGATTTCACTATGTGCGACAGACTGGTCTTAAACTCCCAACCTTCAATGATTGACCCATCTCGGCCTCCCAAAGTGCTGGGATTATAGGTGTGAGCCACTGTGCCCGGCCAAGAAGAGGACTTTAAGAACAAACTTTCAAAGCTTGGCTAAGCCTGGAATTCTCTATCTGTCCCCTATCCCCTCCCTGCAGGCCTCCTGGCCGTCCTCATCCCCCGCCTGGACCTGGTCATCTCCCTGGTGGGCTCCGTGAGCAGCAGCGCCCTGGCCCTCATCATCCCACCGCTCCTGGAGGTCACCACCTTCTACTCAGAGGGCATGAGCCCCCTCACCATCTTCAAGGACGCCCTGATCAGCATCCTGGGCTTCGTGGGCTTTGTGGTGGGGACCTACCAGGCCCTGGACGAGCTGCTCAAGTCAGGAGACTCTCCCCCGTTTTCCAACTCCACCACTTTT
>NW_016857067.1:0-523 GCF_001698545.2 Rhinopithecus bieti | reverse complement strand
ACTAATAATAAAAAAGAAAAAAAAAAAAAGAGTAGTAATCACCCAATAGATGCCTTAAAAATATGTATAGTCTGACTTGATGATGGGCAAAGGTATTATTTTCAGATTCAGGAAGGCACTCCCCATCATATCCAGTCAGCTTAAACAGACTCTTCTCGGTGTAGTGAGGGCAGGTATAAAAGGTATTTAAAGAATACCTGACCATGGCTCAAGCCTGTAATCCTAGCACTTTGGGAGGCTGAGGCGGGCGGATCACAGGAGGTCAGGAGACTGAGACCATCCTGGCTAACACGGTGAAACCCTGTCTCTACTAAAAATATAAAAACTTAGCTGGGCATGGTGGCAGGCACCTGTAGTCCTGGCTACTCAGGAGGCTGAGGCAGGAGAATGGCGTGAACCTGTGAGGCAGAGCTTGCAGTGAGCCGAGATGGCACCATTGTATTCCAGCCTGGGCAACAGAGCAAGATTCTGTCTTAAAAAAAAAAAAAAGAAAGAAAAGAAAGAAAAGAATACCTGACCAACA
>NW_016857066.1:0-1325 GCF_001698545.2 Rhinopithecus bieti | reverse complement strand
TGGAGCCCAGAATAAAATGTTTCCTCAGTGACTAAAGTACCTGATGAAGAACTCCAACTCAATTAAGAAATAGGAGGCCGGGCACGGTGGCTCAAGCCTGTAATCCCAGCACTTTGGGAGGCCGAGACGGGCGGATCACGAGGTCAGGAGATCGAGACCATCCTGGCTAACATGGTGAAACCCCGTCTCTACTAAAAATACAAAAAACTAGCCGGGCGACCTGGCGGGCGCCTGTAGTCCCAGCTACTCGGGAGGCTGAGGCAGGAGAATGGCGTGAACCCGGGAGGCGGAGCTTGCAGTGAGCTGAGATCCGGCCACTGCACTCCAGCCTGGGCGACAGAGCGAGACTCCGTCTCAAAAAAAAAAAAAAAAAAGAAATAGGAGCCAGGCAGTCACCAAGTCAGTTGGCACAACTTTTATTGTTGTTCATGTGCATTACTTCTTTTTACCTCCTAAGAATGCTATCAGGCCAGATGTGGTGGCTCACACCTGTAAACCCAGCACTTTGGGAGGCTGAGGCAGGAAGATCGCTTGAGCCCAGAAGTTCTAGATCAGCCTGCACAACATAGTAGGGCCTTGTCTCTACAAAAACTACAAAAAAATTAGCCAGGTATAGTGGCATGTGCCTATAATCCCAGCTACTTGGAAGGCCGACGCAAGAAGATTGCTTGAGCCCAGGAGTTCAAGACGAGCCTGGGCAACATGGCAAGAGCCTATCTCTACAAAAAATTTAAAAATTAAGCTGGGCGTGATGGTGTGTATCTGTAGTCCCAGTTACTTGGGATGCTGAAGTGGGAGGATTGCTTAAGCCCAGGAGGTCGAGGCTGTACTGAGCCATGATCATGCCACTGCACTCCAGTCTGGGTGATAGAACAAGACTTTGTCTCAAAAAAAAAAAGCTACCATGTTAATACCACTTATACTCCAGAAGGATGCTTCTAAATCTTGTCAGGATCTATAGGTGTGCTTTAAAAATCACACTTTGTTCCCTATAGCTTTTTTTTTTTTTCCTTTGAGATGGAGTCTCGCTCTGTCACCCAGGCTGGAGTGCAGTGGCGAGATCTCGGCTCACTGCAACCTCCGCCTCCTGGGTTCAAGCGATTCTCCTGCCTCAGCCTCCTAAGTAGCTGGGACTACAGGCGCCCGCCACTACACCCAGCTAATTTTTTATTTTAGTAGAGATGGGATTTCACCATGTTGGCCAGGCTGGTCTCGAACTCCTGACCTCAGGTGATCCACCCGCCTCAGCCTCCCAAAGTGCTGGGATTACAGGTGTGAGCTACTGCTCCTGGCCCCTGTAGCATTTTTTACATCAGTGAAAATCA
>NW_016857065.1:0-837 GCF_001698545.2 Rhinopithecus bieti | reverse complement strand
AGACTGAGTTTTGCTCAGTCGCGCAGGCTGGAGTGCAGTGGTGTGATCTCAGCTCACTGTACCCTCTGCCTACCAGGTTCAACAGATTCTCCTGCCTCAGCCTGCTAAGTAGCTGGGATTACAGGCACTTGACGTCATGCCCGGCTAATTTTTTTATTTTTAATTTTTTAAAAAATTTATTTTTTTTGAGATGGAGTCTCGCTCTGTCCCGCAGGCTGGAGTGCAGTGGCGCGATCTCGGCTCACTGCAAGCTCCGCCTCCTGGGTTCATGCCATTCTCCTGCCTCAGCCTCCCGAGTAGATGGAACTACAAGCCCCCACCACCACGCCCGGGTATTTTTTTTGTATTTTTAGTAGAGACGGGGTTTCACCATGTTAGCCAGGATGGTCTCGATCTCCTGACCTCGTGATCCACCCGTCTCGGCCTCCCAAAGTGCTGGGATTACAGGCGTGAGTCACTGTGCCTGGCCCAATTTTTGTATTTTTGGTAGAGATGGAGTTTTACCATGTTGGCCAGGCTGGTCTTGAACTGCTGACCTCCTGTGATCCACCCGCCTTGGCCTCCCAAAGTGCTGGGATTACAGGCATGAATCACCGCGCCTGTTTTTTTTTTTTTTTTTTTTTTTTTTTTTTTTTTGAGACAGAGTCTCACTCTGTCGCCCAGGCTGGAGTGCAGTTGCACCATCTTGGCTCACTGCAATCTTCATCTCTCAGGTTCAAGTGATTCTCCTACTTCAGCCTCTCAAGTAGCTGGGATTATAGGTGCATGCCACCGTGCCCGGGTAATTTTGTATTTTATTTTATTTTTTTATTTTTTATTTTTTTTGAGACGGAGTCT
>NW_016857064.1:0-1327 GCF_001698545.2 Rhinopithecus bieti | reverse complement strand
CCCGCCCCACACCCCACCCCCCAGACCCTCACCCCACCCTGCAACACACACTCCTCCAGCTCTGTGACAGCACTAGTTCAACTAGGCAAGGCAGAACCACAAAAACCACAGCTTTGCTTCTGCTGCTAGAAGGGGTTCACTTGATTTGGAGTTTAAAAACTTCAGTTTACAGAGAAGATCTTAGAGGCAAGCAAATAGGGAGATAGTGCTCCTGCTAGCCTGAGATTGTGGTCCTGTTTGGAGTAATCAATGGACTTAGGGAAATAATCTGAGATAAGCTTGAGAAGTTTGTCACATAACCCAGATTGATTCAAGGATGGGCACGTGGGCAGCAGAGATGGGAGAGGGTTTAACCCACATGTACGTTGCTGGTTAGTGGACGCTATGTGGACATGCAAAGAGATGCAGAAAATCTCAGCAGAAAGTAAAAGTCTGACCAGATTTTAATATGGCCTGAAGTTTTTAATGTATTCCTGAGTCTGGAAATCCATCCTCAGAAAGTGGAAGCCTTACTGGTTCAAAGCATTTGAACACAACCTCCAACCAATGTTTTGACTAGTCACTCTGCACACATAGAGGCTAACCTAGGAAGAGAAGTTTAAAAATAGAAGTGGCGGCCGGGCACGGTGGCTCAAGCCTGTAATCCCAGCGCTTTGGGAGGCCGAGGCGGGCGGATCACCAGGTCAGGAGATCGAGACCATCCTGGCTAACATGGTGAAACCCCGTCTCTACTAAAAAATACAAAAAACTAGCCGGGTGAGGTGGCGGGCGCCTGTAGTCCCAGCTACTCGGGAGGCTGAGGCAGGAGAATGGCGTAAACCCGGGAGGCGGAGCTTGCAGTGAGCTGAGATCCGGCCACTGCACTCCAGCCCGGGCGACAGAGCGAGACTCCGTCTCAAAAAAAAATAAAAATAAAAATAAAAAAATAGAAGTGGCTGGGCGCGGTGACTCACGCCTGTATCTTAGTACTTTGGGAGGCCGAGGCGGGCAGATCACTTGAGGTCAGGGGTTGGAAACCACCCTGACCAACATGGTGAAACCTCGTCTCTACTAAAAATACAAAAAAATTAGCCAGGCATGGTGGCAGGCGCCTGTAATCCCAGCTACTCAGAAGGATGAGATTGGAGAATCACTTGAACCTCAGAGGTTGCGGTAAGCCAAGATCATGAAATTGCACTCCAGCCTGAGGAACAGAGCGAGACTCCATCTCAAAAAGATAAGAAAAAAGAAATAAGAACAGAAGCCAACTAAATCCAACGCAAGCAAATAAAAGAAATAATAAATATCAGCCGGGCACAGTGGCTCATACCTGTAAATAAACTTCTCC
>NW_016857063.1:0-524 GCF_001698545.2 Rhinopithecus bieti | reverse complement strand
AATTAAAACATCACAAAGTCGTTTCTCCAAAACCTTCTTTCCAGTTTTTATATGAGAATATTTTGTTTGTCAACATAGGCTTCAATTCGATCCAACAGATCCCTTCTCAGATTCCCAAATAACACTGCTAGCAAACTGATCCATGAAAAGAATCATGTCACTCCATGGGATGAATTAACATATCACAAAACGGTTTCTCAGAAAGCTACTTTCTAGTTTTTATATGACATTATTTAATTTGTCACCGTAAGCATGAAAGCACTCCAAAATATCCCATTACAGATTGCAAGAAAGCACTGTTGGCAAACTGCTCAATGAAAAGAACAGTGAAACTATGTGAGATGAATTCACACATCGCAAAGCAGTTTGTCAGAAAACTTCTTGCTAGTTTTTATCTGAGGGTGTTTCCTTTATCACCACAGGCCTCAGTGTGCTCCAAAATATCCCTTTGCACATTCCATGAAGATGGTGTTAGCAATTTCCTCCATGAAGAGAAAGGTGTAAATCTGTGAGATGAATTCAAA
>NW_016857062.1:0-806 GCF_001698545.2 Rhinopithecus bieti | reverse complement strand
TAATCAAAAAAAAGAAGAATTGGGATTCTTTTAAATTCCATTCAAATCTTAGAATAGCTTTTTCTAGATCTGTGAAAAAATGACATTGGTTGTTTGATAGGAATAGTGTTGAATCTGCAATTTGCTTTGAGAAGTGTGGTCACTTTACTAATATTGATTCTTCCAATCCATTAGCAAGAATGTTTTTTCCATTCGTTTGTGTAATATGTATTTTTTTTTTTTCAGCAGTGTCTTTTAGTTCTTCTTGTAGTTAACTTTCACCTCACTGGGTAGCGGCATTCCCATGTATTTTATTATTTTTGTGGCAATTGTGAATAAGATTGTATTCTTGATTTGACTCTCAGCTTGTATCTTATTGTTGTATAGTGATGCTGCTTCCTTTTATATAAATTTTGTATCTTGAAACTTTACTGAAATAGTTTATCAAGTACAATAGACTTTTAATGAAATCTTAAGGTTTTCTAGATACAGATTTATATCATCAGGGAGAAGAGACAGTTTGACTTCTTTTTGTCCTATTTGTATGCATTTTATTTTTTTATCTTACCTGATTGCTGCAGCTAGTACATCTAGTACTATGTTGAAGAAGAATGATGAGAGTGAGCACCCTTGTTTTGTCATAGCTCTCAAAGGGAATTAATTCTTTTGGTAATTGTCCATTCAATATAGTGTTGGCTGCATGTTTATCATAGATGGCTCTTATTATTTGGAGGTATGTCCATTTGATGCCTATTTTTTTGATGAATTTTATCATAAAGTCATGTTGTATTTTATTGAAGGCTCTTTCTTCATCTATTGAGATTTTA
>NW_016857061.1:0-257 GCF_001698545.2 Rhinopithecus bieti | reverse complement strand
AATTATTTTGATAAATCACATCTGAGGAACAGAATCAAATTGCTAATCATCAGTGCAATAACGTCTAATCTTTAGCTTTGTCTTTGCATATTTAACTTTGACAGGCGATATTTATCTGGTCACTGGTGCAATTTCATAGACCTAATTATGGCACAATTCCATATCCTGACTGGGGAGTTGCTTTAGGCTGGTGTATGATTATTTTCTGCATTATTTGGATTCCAATTATGGCTATCATAAAAATAATTCAGGCTAAA
>NW_016857060.1:0-806 GCF_001698545.2 Rhinopithecus bieti | reverse complement strand
CATTAGAAAAATATAGGAAATTGCATGGAAGACAAATAAAATCAGCCATCATCCTGCAAACCTATTGACACTTGTACATATGTTTGTTATCTCTAATGCATTCATTATGATAATGTATCTTTTCAACAAATAGAGTAATCACTGGTGCCTACTCAAATGTGCCTACTCATTTTTCACTCTGTGGACTTACTTTACTACCTCTTGCTCTTTTTCAATAAATGAATAAATATTTAAGTAAATAAATACAAGTGTAGTAACTTATGCACTCAAGCACACAGACACACACACACAGAATTTGGAACTTCAGAAATGCCATCCTCTCCCCAGAGCCACAAGTGAGTTGATAACCACGTAAGGAAGGATAATCAGTGGAGCCTTCTCGTATTGCCCAGATGGCTCAAAATTCACATCTCTACCAAACAACTATTTGGAGCTTTGAAGAAATATCCATGATGCCTTTGAATTCTTTAATTTCTTTTGAGTTCACTTTGAGATCCTAGTGACAAGTGAATGTCCTGACTTGGTCTTTTAAACCTGTTAGCTCAGTTCCATTGAGATTTTGTGGACACAAGATTGCAATGAAGAGATCAACATGGAGAAATTCATTTCCCTATACATGTGCGGTTAATGTGGAGTGCTAAGGGCAGCTACAAAGCAGGTGCCTACTCCTGTATAATTTGGAATAAAACCATTTCCAAAGGCTGATAATCCTCAAGTCTTATACTGCAAATGACTGATGTATCATTTCAGGCCAATTTTTCTCCAGTTAGTCTGTGTCAGTGGGAGTCCCATTTCTCGGGGAGCAG
>NW_016857059.1:0-840 GCF_001698545.2 Rhinopithecus bieti | reverse complement strand
AATTCACATAATAAAGAAGTAGTTTCTCAGAAATCTTCTTTCTAGTTTTTATCTGAGGATATTTCCTTTTTTGCTGTAGATCTCAATGTGCTCCCATATATCACTTGCAGATTCCACAAAAACAGGGTTTGCAAACTGCTCCATGAAAGGAAAGGTGTAACTCTGTGAGATTAATTCACGCATCATGAAGCAGTTTCTCAGAAAGCTTCTTTCTAGTTTTTATATGAGTATATATTATTTTCCACTATAGGCCTCAATGTGCTCCCAAATATCCATTTGCAGATTCCAAGAAAACAGTGTTAGCAAACTGCTCCATGAAAAGAAACGTGTAACTCTGTGGGATGAATTCACACATCACAAAAAACTTTGTCAGAAAGTTTCTTTCTCGTTCTTATCTGATAATATTTCATTTGTCACCCTATTCATCAAAACGATCCAATATATCCCTTCTCAGATTCCCCAAAACAGTGCTACCAAAATGATCCATGAAGAGAATTCTGTAACTCTGTGAGATGAGTTAACACATCACAAAACGGTTTCTCAGAAACCTTCTTTCTAGTTTTTATAGGAGGATATTTCGTTTCTCACCCTAAGCTTCAATGTGCTCTGAAATATCAGATTGCAAATTCCAAGAAAACAGTGGTAGCAAACTGTTCAATGAAAATAACAGTGTAACTCTGCGAGATGAATTAATACATCACAAAGAGGTTTCTCAGTAAGCTTCTTTTTGGTTATTGTCTGAGGATATTTCCTTTTTTACGATCGGCCTCAACTCACTCCCAAATATCCCTTTGCAGATTGCACGAAAACAGTGTTAGCAAACTTCTCCATGACAATAAG
>NW_016857058.1:0-2345 GCF_001698545.2 Rhinopithecus bieti | reverse complement strand
AGAAAGAAACTTAAGGCCGGGCACAGTGGCTCACACCTGTAATTCCAGCACTTTGGGAGGCCGAGGTGGGTGGATCACCTGAGATCAGGAGTTCAAGACCAGCCTGGCCAACATGGTGAAACCCTGTCTCTACTAAAAAAAATACAAAAATTAGCCGGGTGTCATGGCATGTGCCTGTAATCCCAGCCACTCAGCAGGTTGAAGCAGGAGAATCACTTGAACCTGGGAGGCAGAGGTTGCAGTGAGCCAAGATCACGCCACTGCATTCCAGCCGGGGCAGCAGAACGAGACTCTGTCTCAAAAAAAAAAAAAAAAAAAAAACAGAATAGCATCAGAAAACATCACATACTTGGGAGGCCAAGGCGGGCAGATCACCTGGGGTCAGGACATCGAAATCAGCCTGGCCAAACATGGCAAAACCCTAAACTACTAAAAATACAAAAATTAGCCAGGCATGGTGGCATGAGCCTGTAATCCCAGCTACTAGGGAGGCTGAGGCAGGAGAATCGCTTGAACCCAGGAGGCGGAGGTTGCAGTGAGCCAGGGTCGCGCCACTGCACTCCAGCCTGGGCAACAAAGCAAGAGTTCATCTCAAAATAAATAAATAAATAAATAAATAAATAAATAAAACACAAAAAAAATCAAATACTTAGAAAAAAGTTTTAACAAAATACATGCAATGTCTGCATGCTGAAAACCACAAAACCCTGATGAAAGAAATCCAGAAAGACCTAAATAAATGGAGATAAACACTGTGTTCATGCATTAGAAGACTTGGTATTGTTTGTTTTTGAGACAGGGGCTCGCTCTGTCACCCAGGCTGAATACAGTGGCATACTCTTGGCTTACTGCAACATCTGCCTCCCAGGCTCAAGCCACCCTCCCACCTCAGCCTCCCAAGTAGCTGGGACTACAGGCATGTGCCCCTCCCCTCCAACACATCAGGCTAATTTTTGTATTTTTTTGTAGAGTTGGGGTTTCGCCATGTTATCCACAGTGGTCTTAAACTCCTGAGCTCAAGCAGTCTACCTGCCTCAGCCTCCCAAAGTGCTGAGATTACAGGTGTGAGCCACCATGCGTGGCCAACTCAATATTGTTCAGATGCCAATTATCTCTAAATTGACTTACAGCTTTATTGCCATGTCAATCAAAATTCCAGCAAGAGTTTTTGTAAAACTCAATACGCTGATTCTAAAATTTATATGGAAAGGCAAATAAACTAAAATAATCAAAACAATTTTTTAAAATAACAAAATTGAAGACTCACACTACTTGAGTCTCATTATAAAGCTATAGTAATCAAGACAAATCAATAGAACAAAATAGCAAGTAGAAAAGTAGAGATACATATATACAACTCATTGATTTTCTACAAAGTTGCAAAAGCAATTTAATGAAGAAAAGACATTCCAACAAATGATGCTGAAAGAATTGTACATCTTAATGCAAAAAAAAAAGAGAGAGAAATTAATCTCAATTTATACCTCACATCCTATGCAAAAATTAACTAAGCATGGATCATAAAATCTAACACTATAAAAGTTGTAGGAAAAAATGTTTGTGACTTTGGAATAGAAAATGATTTCCTAGATATGACACAAAAGCATGTTCCTTGAAATATTTTTTTTTTTTTTTTTTTTGAGACGGAGTCTCACTCTGTCACCCAGGCTGGAGTGCAATGGCGTAATCTCAGCTCACTGCAACCTCCACCTCCCGGGTTGAAGCGATTCTTATGCCTCTTGAGTAGTTGGGATTACAGGCACCTGCCACCACGCCCAGTTAATTTTTTTTAGTAGAGATGGTGCTTCACCGTGTTGGCCAAGATGGTCTGAAACTCCTGACCTCAAGTGTTCCAACCACCTCAGCCTCCCAAAGTGCTGGGATTACAGGCATGAGCCACCATGCTGGGCATTTTTTTTTTTGAAACAGGGTCTCGCTCTGTCACCGAGGCTGGAGTGCAGTGAAACGATCACAGCTCATTGCCGCTTCAACTTCCCAGGTTCAAGTGATCCTCCCACCTCAGCCTCCCAAGTAGCTGGGACGGCAGGCACATGCCACCACACCCAGCTAATTTTTGTAGTGTTTGTAGAAACGAAGTCTCACCATGTTGTCTAGGCTGGTCTTGAACTTCTGGGCTCAGGCAATCCTTCTGCCTGGGCTTCCCAAAGTGCTGGGATTATAGGCTTGAGCCACCGCACCCAGCCTATTTCGTATCTTAACCATGACAGTGGTTATACACGTGTTTGTAAAAACTCATGGAAGTGAACATTAAAGTGGTGAATTTAATGTATGTAACTTAATATAACATTTAAATTTTTTTATTTTTTATTTATTTTATTTTTTAT
>NW_016857057.1:0-527 GCF_001698545.2 Rhinopithecus bieti | reverse complement strand
TGTGCGTGTGTCCGTGTGTGTGTGCGTGTGTCCGTGTGTGTGTGCGTGTGTCCGTGTGTGTGTGCGCGTGTGTCCGTGTGTGCATGTGTCCGTGTGTGCGTGTGCCCGTGTGTGTGTGCGCGTGTCCGTGTGTGCGTGCGCGTGTGTCCGTGTGTGTGTGCGCGTGTGTCCGTGTGTGCATGTGTCCGTGTGTGTGTGCGTGTGTCCGTGTGTGTGTGCGTGTGTCCGTGTGTGTGCGTGTGTCCGTGTGTGTCCGTGTGCCGTGTGCGTGTGTGCGTGTGTGCGTGTGTCCGTGTGTGTGTGCGTGTGTCCGTGTGTGTGTGCGTGTGTCCGTGTGTGTGTGCGCGTGTGTCCGTGTGTGCATATGTCCGTGTGTGTGTGCGTGTGTCCGTGTGTGTGTGCGTGTGTCCGTGTGTGTGTGCGCGTGTGTCCGTGTGTGCATGTGTCCGTGTGTGCGTGTGCCCGTGTGTGTGTGCGCGTGTCCGTGTGTGCGTGTGCGTGTGTCCGTGTGTGTGTGCGCGTGTGTC
>NW_016857056.1:0-839 GCF_001698545.2 Rhinopithecus bieti | reverse complement strand
TCGCTTGGACACAGGAAAGGGAACATCACACACCGGGGCCTATTGTGGGAAGGAGGGTTGGGGGAGGGATAGCATTAGGTGATATACCTAATGTAAATGATAAGTTAATGGGCGCAGCACACCAACATGGCACATGTATACATATGTAACAAACCTGCACGTTATGCACATGTACCTACAACTTAAGTAAAATAATAATAAAAAAAAAAGACAAGGAAATATTATTTCTCCAAACACACAGGCTGAACAATGTAACTGTCTAAAATGTTAGACTCTATGGGACAGAAAGATCCATGTGGGGGATGACCCAGCCATCTTTGTTGCTGTTCTGTTTGCCAGCTTCTAGCACTGTAGGAATGCTCAAAATTGTCCATGTGTAAATAAAAGGAAGAGAAATGGGGCTGGCCTGGGAAATCTAAAGGATTAATATCAGAAGAAAACTGAGGCCGGGCGCGGTGGCTCAAGCCTGTAATCCCAGCACTTTGGGAGGCCGAGACGGGTGGATCGCGAGGTCAGGAGATCGAGACCATCCTGGCTAACACGGCGAAACCCCGTCTCTACTAAAAAATACAAAAAACTAGCCGGGCGAGTTGGCGGGTGCCTGTAGTCCCAGCTACTTGGGAGGATGAGGCAGGAGAATGGCGTAAACCCGGGAGGCGGAGCTTGCAGTGAGCTGAGATCCGGCCACTGCACTCCAGCCTGGGCGACAGAGCGAGACTCCGTCTCAAAAAAAAAAAAAAAAAAAAAAAAAAAGAAAACTGAGTAACATTCACAGAGGAAAAATAAATATGACCTAAGAACTCTGTAGATAAAATAGCTCAGATTTCATCTAAACGCAC
>NW_016857055.1:0-841 GCF_001698545.2 Rhinopithecus bieti | reverse complement strand
TGGCTAACACCTGTAATCCCAGCACTTCAGGGGGCTGAGGTGGGAGGATCACTTGAGGCCAGGAGTTCCAGACCAGCCTGGGCAATCTAGCGAGACCCCATCTCTGCAAACGTAAACAAATTAGCCAAGAGTATGGTGCATGCCTGTAGTCCCAGCTACTCAGGAGGCTGAGGCGGGAGGATCGCTTGAGCCCAGGAGTTTGAGGCTGCAGTGAGCTGTGATTGTGCCACTGCACACCAGCCTGAGCAACAGAGCAAGACCTCCATCTCAAAAAAGTTTCTTGCTTGGTGTCTGACACCTTGACACAGTAGTATCCTAACAAATGTTTGCTGAATGATTGAATTCCTGTCTTAAGGAATCCCAGCACCATCCATCTCTGCATGAGCCAGAAAAGCTTCATTCTTTTTTTTTTTTTTTTTGAGACGGAGTCTCGCTCTGTTGTCCAGGCTGGAGTGCAGTGGTCGGATTTCGGCTTACTGCAAGCTCCGCCTCCCGGGTTCACGCCATTCTCCTGCCTCAGCCTCCCAAGTAGCTGGGACTACAGGCGCCCGCCACCTCGCCCAGCTAGTTTTTTGCATTTTTTAGTAGAGACGGGGTTTCACTGTGTTAGCCAGGATGGTCTCGATCTCCTGACCTCGTGATCCGCCCGTCTCGGCCTCCCAAAGTGCTGGGATTACAGGCTTGAGCCCCCGCGCCCGGCCAAAAGCTTCATTCTTGATCCCTCTTCATCTCCCACACCACTGCATCACCCATTCAACTTAACAGCCCAGCTCCCTCCCAAATCAGCTCCCTCTGCCCCTCTTAATGCTGTCCTAGACCAACCCACCACTGCCTGCAGCCT
>NW_016857054.1:0-837 GCF_001698545.2 Rhinopithecus bieti | reverse complement strand
ACTTTGGTAAGAAGATATCTCATAATGGTAGTAGTAACTAATATGGTTAATAAAACTGTAGTAGTAATACTGATATCATAAAGGATGTTTACAAGGTTAAATGCATTTTTAACCTAATTGATGGGAATAGTACTTATTGACCACATTCCTTTTTTTTTTCTCTAATATTGATGCTAAATCGATCAGTATCCAGTAGTGTGCTAACATTCTGGCCCATTAGCTAAACATGATGAAACATAAAACACCTTATTTTCTCTTTAGAGATCGCCCAGTGAAATTTACTGAGAGATCCAGACCTGGAGTCCAGATATCTTGTTCATCTTTCAGTTCTGGTATGTATAAAACTAGAATGTTTTGAGCATCTGGAATATTAAACGATCCAGTTGTAAAAACAGATTATGTGATTTATGAATAAAAAAGAAGGTCGGGCGCGGTGGCTCAAGCCTGTAATCCCAGCACTTTGGGAGGCCGAGGCGGGCGGATCACGAGGTCAGGAGATCGAGACCATCCTGGCTAACACTGTGAAACCCCGTCTCTACTAAAAAATACAAAAAACTAGCCGGGCGAGGTGGTGGGCGCCTGTAGTCCCAGCTACTCGGGAGGCTGAGGCAGGAGAATGGCGTAAACCCGGGAGGCGGAGCTTGCAGTGAGCTGAGATCCGGGCACTGCACTCCAGCCCGGGCGACAGAGCGAGACTCCGTCTCAAAAAAAAAAAAAAAAAAAAAGATACACATTTGAGTGTTAATTGAAGGATATCAAAAATCTGAACCATGTGTTATGATAGATAAACTCTTTTGGACTCTTAAGTAATGTGTAAGGTTGATTTTTTTTCCTTAT
>NW_016857053.1:0-1730 GCF_001698545.2 Rhinopithecus bieti | reverse complement strand
GACTCCGTCTCAAAAAATAAAAAAATAAAAAAAATAAAAAATAAAAAAAAAAGGTGATTTTTTTTTTTTCCAGACGAAGTCTTGCACTGTGGCCCAGGCTGGAGTGCAGTGGGCGCGATCTTGGCTCACTGCAAACTCCGCCTCACGGGTGTAAGCGATTGTCGCGCCTCACCCTCCCAAGTAGCTGGGATCTGAGGCGCGCACAACCACACTCGGCTAATTTCTGTATTTTTAGTAGAGACGGGGTTTCACCACGTTGGCCAAGCTGGTCTCGAACTCCTGACCTCAGGTGATCCGCCCGCCTCGGCCTCCCAAAGTGGTGGGATTACAGGCGTGAGCCACTGCGTCCAGCCAAGGTAAGTGATTTGAGAGGTGACGCCACTGCAGGAGGCTTAACTCAGAAACAGTGATCCAGAAAACGGCCACCAGAGTTTACCAGGCTCCTCCAGTGAACACTTGACGGAATCAGGCCGAGGGATCAACTATCTATCCCACTTAAAAAATACTCCCAGGGGCCGGGCGCGGTGGCTCACGCCTCTAATGCCAGCACTTTGGGAAGGCGAGGAGGGATCACCTGAGGTCAGGAGTTCGAGACCATCCTGGCCAATGGTGAAACCCCGTTTCTACTAAAGATACAAAAATTAGCTGGGCGTGGTGGCGGACTCCTGTAATCCCAGCTAGTCAAGAGGCTAAGGCAGGAGAATCGCTTGAACCCGGGAGGTGGAGGTTGGAGTGACCGGAGATCGCGCCACTGCACACCAGCCTGGGTGACAGAGGGAGACTTTGTCTCAAAAACCAACCAACCAACCAACCAACCAACCAACCCTCCCAGGGAACAAAACCAACCACGAACACTGAAGCTATCAATAAAGTTTTTCTCTTTAGCGCTCCATACTAGACACAGCGCGCAGGGTCACGCTCACGTGGCACGCTCGGGCGGCCTGTTCCACTTCCCTTGCGCCGTCCCTGCACAGATCCAGGCTGTCTCTTGCAGTGCGCATGCACCTACCGTATCGTTATCAACGTCTCCAAGGCAGATAGCGTGCGGGAACAGGCTCCCGCTGAACTCCAGCGCGACGCGCTGCACGTAGCTAACCGATCTCATGGCACCTCCAAGAGCAGAGGGAGCGGTGAGCCCCAATAAATGTTCCCTGAACCCCCGTCGCGACAGCCGCCAGAGCGGAAGGCCACCTAAAGCAGCAAGTTACGTCACTGCCTGAACCTCCAATCTCTGCCTTCCTCCTTTAACCTCAGAGAGGAGGCGGGTCTTCCGGGCTTGGAGGCGGGCTTACCACCTCTGATGTGAGTGACAGGCCCACTCCTTTTCTCCACAGGGCTGCAGCCCATGGGTAAACCAACCCTGACGTGGCCGATCTGTTCCCTTGGCAACAGGGCTCTCAAGGGCTTGACCTAGTAACCTTGACCTTTTTGCTTTGTTTCCCTGGCAATGAAAATTCCTAGCCATCAGACCATTCCTGAGAATCTTACTAATCTTCGTAATCACTGATAATTGCATGGTTTTGAAAAGTGTTTTTAAACAGCTAGCTACCCATTAAGAGTAAAAACAATGTAGTGAGTTGCAATCAGCATATAAAAAATTAAATACAATAGAATATATCGAGTGACTCCCAAGTAGTAAGGTAAGTATAGTTTTTGTGAAACCCTTGTTTCAATTGTATATGCTTATATGTGTATACTGGTTCGTAATGTAAAAAAATTTTTTTTTTTTT
>NW_016857052.1:0-1327 GCF_001698545.2 Rhinopithecus bieti | reverse complement strand
TTTTGGTATCAGTGTAATACTGGCCTTGTCAGGTATATTTGGAAGTTTTCCCTTCTCCTTTAGTTTTCAGAAGAGTTTGAGTAGGGTTGGTATTTGTTCTTCTTTAAATATTTGGTAGAATTCAGCTGTGAAGACCTCAGGTCCCAGGATTTTTTTTTTTTAGTGGGAGATATTTTACTGTGGCTTTGATCTCATTACTTGTTATTGGTTTGTTCATATTCTAGATTTCCTCCCAGTTCATTTTTGACAGGTTGTATGTATCTGGAAATGTGTCCATTTATTCTAGATTTTCCAATTTATTGGCATATAGTTTCTCAGAGCAGCCACTAATGATCCTGTACATTTCTGCAGTATTAATTGTAATGTCTCCTTTTTCATTTCTGATTTTATTTATTTTGATTTCTCTTTTTTCTTTTAGTTTGGCTAAAGTTTTGCCAAATTTGTTTAACTTTTCAAAAAATCAACATTTTGTTTCATTGATCTTTTGTATTGTTTTCTTTGTTTCAATTTCATTTATTTCTGACCTGATCTCTATTATTTATTTTCTTGTACTAATTTTGAATTTGCTTTGCTCTTGTTTTTCTAGTTCTTGAAGACGCATCATTAGATTGATTATCTGAACTTTTCCCTCTCTTTTGACATGGGCACATGTAGATATACACGCCTCTGTTAATTCTTCTTTTGTATATTCTATAGGTTTTGGTATGTTGTGTTTCATTATCATTTGTTTCCAGACATTTTTCAATTCCTTCTTAATTTCTTCATTGACCCACTGGTAATTCAGAAACATACCATTTAATTCCCATGTATCTGTATTGTTTCCAAAATTCCACTTCTTATTAGGTTCTAGTTTTATTCTATTATATTGAGAGAAGACGCTTAATATTATTTCAGCTTTTTGAATGTATTAAGACTTGTTTTTTTGTGCTAACATATGGTCCATTCTTCAGAATGATCCATGTACTGAGGAAAATAATGTATGTTCTGTAACTCTTGAAAGAAGTGTTTCTTAAGTATCTGTTAGATTTATTTGGTCTATAGTGCAGATTAAGTCTGTTGTTTCTTTTTTGATTTTCTGTCTAAAAGATTTATCCAATGCTGAAAGTGGGGTGTTGAAGTCTCTAGTTATTATTGTTTTGAAGTCTATCTCTCTTTTTAGCTCTAATAATATTTCCTTTATATGTCTGTGTGCTCCTGTGTTTGGTGCATATATTTTTAAAATTTTTATATCCTCTTGCTGAATTGACACCCTTAGCATTATATAATGGTGTTTTATCTTTTCTTGTAGTTTTTATCTTGAAATCTATTTTTCTGATGTAAGTATAGT
>NW_016857051.1:0-1105 GCF_001698545.2 Rhinopithecus bieti | reverse complement strand
GGAAGTAATAAATGAATTCAGTAAAGTTGCAGAATATAAAATCAACGTGCCAAAGTTAGTGGCATTGCTATGCATTAATAGTGAACTATTAAAAAAAAAAATCAAGAAAGTAACAAAACCTACATACACACACACACAAAAAATACCCAAAGAGATTAAAGATCTTTAGAATGAAAACTATAAACCATTGATGAAAGAAACTGAAAACAGAGATAAATAGAAAGATATCCTGTGTTTACAGACTAGAAGAATTACTATTCCTGAAATTTTCTATTATCCAAAGTGATCTACAGATTCAATGCAATCCCTATCAAAATACCACAGATAGCACAGATATTCTTCAAATGATAGAAAATAAAAGTCTTAAAATGTATATGGAAACACAAAAGACCCAGTTGGTAAAGCAATCTTGAGCAAAAAGAACAAAGCTGGAGGTATCAAATTACTTGACTTCAAAATATACTACAAACCTACAGTAAACAAAACAGCGTAGCACTGGCATAAAACAGAAAATACACCAATGAAAAGAATAGAGAACCCAACAGCCAACTGATTTTCAACAAATATACCAAGCATGCACATTAGGAAAAGGATACTCTCCTCGGTAAATAGTGCTAGGAAAACTGGATATCCACACACAGAAGAATGAAACTAGATACCTTTTACCACCATAAACAAAAATCAAATCAAAATGAACTAAAGGTTTAAATCTATCTAAGACCCGAAACTATTAAATGATTAGAAGAAAACATTGGGGAAACATTTCAAAAAATTGGGTTGGATTATTTTTTAAAAATAAGACTTCAGGCCGGGCGCGGTGGCTCAAGCCTGTAATCCCAGCACTTTGGGAGGCCGAGACGGGCGGATCACGAGGTCAGGAGATCCAGACCATCCTGGCTAACACGGTGAAACCCCGTCTCTACTAAAAATACAAAAAACTAGCCAGGCGTGGTGGCGGGCGCCTGTAGTCCCAGCTACTCGGGAGGCTGAGGCAGGAGAATGGCCTAAACCTGGGAGGCGGAGCTTGCAGTGAGCCGAGATCGCACCACTGCACTCCAGCCTGGGAAACACAGTGAGACTCCGTCTCAAAAAAAAAAAAAAAAAA
>NW_016857050.1:0-257 GCF_001698545.2 Rhinopithecus bieti | reverse complement strand
ACACTGTTGTTTTCAGTGCACAGTTTGATAACACTGTTTTCGTGGAATCTTCAATAGTATATTTGGGAGAACATTGCAGCCTACAGTGACAAAGGAAATATCCTCCGACAAAAACCAAAAAGAAGCTTTCTGAGAAACTGCTTTGCAATGTGTGAATTCAACTCACAGATTTATGCATTTCTTTTTATGGAGCAGTGAGTTTACACTATTTTCGTGGAATCTGCAAAGGAATATTCACAAGCACATGAGGCAAATGA
>NW_016857049.1:0-1322 GCF_001698545.2 Rhinopithecus bieti | reverse complement strand
TTTCTTTCTTTTCTTTCTTTCCTTCTTTGTTTCTTTTCTTCCAGACAGAGTCTCGCTCTGTCAGCCAGGCTGAAGTGCACTGGCATGATCTCGGCTCACTGCAAGCTCCGCATCCCAGGTTCTCGTCATTCTTCTGCCTGAGCCTCCCGAACAGATGGGACTACAGGTGCTCGCAAACAAGCCCGGCTCATGTTTTGTAGTTTTATTAGAGACGGGGTTTCATTGTATTAGCCAGGCTGGTCTAGATCTCCTGAAGTCGTGATCCACCCGCCTCAGCATCCCAAAGTCCTGGGATTACAGCCGTGATCCACCATGCCCAGCCTGCGGTAGGCTTTTGTGGCTTCATCCCTCCCTCCCTTCCGTCTGCTGTTGTCATGCTTCCCAAACTCCCCTGACTCTGCTCCCACTTGATCCCCTGCCTACACCCCTGCCACAGCCTTGGACCTCCTCCTGGGGATCTGCTACCAAAGAACCACTGGGCTGCAGGACTCCACCCCTTCCGCCTCACTGCCACTCTGCCAGGAGCCCGATTCCAGCCCAGGAGAGCAGGGGACGGACCCCAAATGTGGAGGCCTTGGTTCCCTGCCGTTCGCGGTGCCTTCCTGCTCCCTGAATGCCCAGGCAATTCAATCCACTCATCGGGCATCACTGCAACCTTCCAAACCTGGGGAAGGTGTGGGCACTGGCAGCGAGTGCCACACAAGCCACCCAAGACCTCCGATCCTCAACGAAGGGACCGCTTTATCCGGGGAAGGACATTGCTTCACCAGCCACTAGGAAAACAGTAACGGTGCACCCGGATTCCCATTGCCACCAACTTCGTGTAAAGTCTAGTCCCGAGGACATGCCAGAGACCCAGGCTTCGGGCCCCGTGAGCACGCCTGGTGCCATGGCTCTGTGCCAATTGGTCGGGCGCATTCTGTAAATCAAGTGGCCCACTGCACTGCACTAAGAGCACAGGGAGTTGCCAACAAATTAAGGAGCCTACGAAACCCACCTCCAAAGTAAGCAATTAATCCAAGACAAAACACATCTCCATGCTCCATTGCTCCTCTTGTATGGACGGCCTGGTCAGCCTGTTCTGGCACAGCCCATGCCCTCTCCACCCTATCCCGGCCTGTTCAAAAGGGCCCTGCCTACCGGAGCAGGGCGCTCCCTCTCCAAGGCTCTATCGCTCTCGCTCTCTAGCTCCCTGCCCCTCTCTCTTCTGGGTTTGCCCCTGCACCTCATGCTACTTCTGTCACCTTCCCTCTGTCTCTCTGTCTCTCTCTCTTTCTCTGCCTCTCTGTCTGTCTCTTTCCCTCTCCCCTACCCTGTGTCTC
>NW_016857048.1:0-837 GCF_001698545.2 Rhinopithecus bieti | reverse complement strand
TTCTGGTTTCTCTCTGAGGTTATTTCTTTTCAGGATATTCTAAAGAGCGTTTTAAATCTCCTTTCTCAGATTCCACAGAAACAGTGACTTCAAACTGCTCAATCCAAAGAATGATTTAATGCTATGAGATGAATACAAACATCACAAAAGAGTTGCGCAGAAAGCTTCTCTCCAATTTTTGATGGAAGACATTTCCTTGCCTCACACAGGCCTCTGGTCGCCACTTACTATCCCTTCGCAGAACCATCAAAGACTGACTTTCAAAGTGGGAAATGTAGAGTAAGTTGTAACCCTGTGAAAAGAATGGACATGTCAGAGCACAGTTTCTTTGACTGCTTCTTTCTGTTGTTTATTGGACGACATTTCACTTTTTGCCCTAATCTTCAGTGTGCTCCAAATATCACTCTTTTGGTTTTACAGAAACAGTGTTCAAACTGTGCCTTTTGAGAAGAAAGTTATAATGCCCTGAGTGGAATGCACACATCACCAAGCAGTTTCTCAGAAAGCTTCTCTCTACTTTTCATCTGACCATATTTCCTATTTCACCATAGGCCTGAAGGTGATCCCAAATATCCCTTCACGGATCCAACCACGAGGGAGTTTCCAAGCTGCGTAATGTAAAGGAAGCTTCAGGTATGTGAGATGAATAAACACAGCAAAAGCAGATTCACAGAAAGCTTCTTTCCAGGTTGTATCTGAAGATATTTCCTTTTCACCATAGTCCAGGATGTGCTCCTGAAGGTCCCTTCATGGATCCGTCCATGACAGTTTCCAAGCTGCATAATGTAAAGTTAGCTTTATCTATGTGAGATGATTACACAAATCACAGAGTAGTTT
>NW_016857047.1:0-295 GCF_001698545.2 Rhinopithecus bieti | reverse complement strand
TCAATCTCAATCTCTCTGTGTCCCAGTATCCTTGGTACCCAGCCTCACTCTGTATAGCAAGGCTGAACTAGTCGAACTGACACTGCAGCTACACCCTCCTGCCAATTGCTTACAAAGACGGGCTGTTTTCCTCCCTCTAGTTATTGGAATCTGCTGAAAGCCTGGCCTCCCTGCAGCGCTGAACTACTTCAATAGCCCAAGTAGCTGGCCAAAACAGGTGAGCCCTAGACTTGCTTACAGCTGAAAAAGGAGGCACTTGTCTCTTCCTTGGAGAAGACTGCTGCTATTATGTTAG
>NW_016857046.1:0-724 GCF_001698545.2 Rhinopithecus bieti | reverse complement strand
TGTTGTTTCTTGAATTTTTAATAATTGCCATTCTAAGTGGCATGAGATGGTATCTCATTGTGGTTTTGATTTGCCTTTCTCTGATGACCAGTGATGATGAGCATTTTACATATGTCTGTTGGCTGCATAAATGTCTTCTTTTGAGAAGTGCCTGTTCATATCCTTTGCCCACTTTTTGATCGGGTTGTTTTTTTCTTGTAAATTTATTTAAGTTCTTTGTAGATTATGGATATTAGTCCTTTGTCAGATATGTAGATTGCAAAAATTTTCTCCCATTCTGTGGGTTACCTGTTCACTCTGATGGTAGTTTCTTTTGCTGTGCAGAAGCTCTTTAGTTTAATTAGATCCCTTTTGTCAATTTTGGCTTTTGTTGCCATTGCTTTTGGTGTTTTAGTCATGAAGTCTTTGCCCATGCCTATGTTCTGAATGGTATTGCCTAGGTTTTCTTCCAGGGTTTTTGTGGTTTTAGGTCTAACATTTAAGTCTTTGATCCATTTTGAGTTGATTTTTGTATACAGTGTAAGGAAGGGATCCAGTTTCAGCTTTCTGCATATGGGTAGCCAGTTTCCCAGCATCCTTTATTAAATAGGGAATCCTTTCCCCATTGCTTGTTTTTGTCAGGTTTGTCAAAGATCAGATGGTTGTAGATGTGTAGTGTTATTTCTGAGGCCTTGTTCTGTTCCATTGGTCTATATATCTGTTTTGGAACCAGTACCATTCTGTT
>NW_016857045.1:0-224 GCF_001698545.2 Rhinopithecus bieti | reverse complement strand
ACCATCATCACCATCACCATCACCACCATCACCATCATCACCACCATCACCACCACCACCACCACCATCACCATCACCACCATCACCACCATCACCACCATCACCACCATCACCATCACCATCATCACCATCCACCACCATCACCACCACCATCACCATCACCACCATCATCATCACCATCACCACCATCACCACCACCATCATCACCATCACCACCATCATCA
>NW_016857044.1:0-428 GCF_001698545.2 Rhinopithecus bieti | reverse complement strand
AGACTCTACAAGCTTTGGTGTCTCCCACTGTTTCTCTCATCACATGCGATCCACACACAGGTGTCATTTAGTGACATCTAACACCCACGGAGGCCCTTAAACAGAATTGCAGTCACAAGTCAGCTTCATTCAGGCATTCATCACCAGCCTCCTGAAGCCACCTCCTGTCTCCACAGGGAACGGGGGCTGAGACCGGAGACCCACGGCGAGTGGGGGCCAATACCGGAGATGTCACTAGGCTTACAGATCCCCAAGGCTGGCAACCCAGCAAAATCAGGAGGGCTTGGCCATGGCCTGGGAAGAAGGGGGTACTGGTTCAGGTAAGCAAAACATGAGTCCTCATTTCTATACAGTGACACACGGGGGCCCTGGTGCCACTGAGAGGCTGCACAGCAGGTCCAAGCCCAGGCCAGGAGTGAAGAGGCTCC
>NW_016857043.1:0-724 GCF_001698545.2 Rhinopithecus bieti | reverse complement strand
AATTTATAAGTGAAATCATCTGGCTCTGGTCTTTCCTTTGTTGGGAGTTTTTTCACCACTGATGCAATCTTTACTTGTTATAGGTAGCTTAAGGTTTTCTATTTCTTCTTGAGTTGCTTTAGGGAATTTTTGTGTTTCTAGGAATTTGTCCACTTAATCTAATTTATTCATGAACAACTGTTTATAGTATTCTTTTGTAATAATTTTTACTTTGCAAGGCTGGTAGAAATATCTCCACTTTCATTTATTATTTTACTTACTTTTTGTTGTTGTTGTTGTTGTTGCCTAGGCTGGAGTGCAGTGTTGTGATCTTGGCTCACTGCAACATCTGCCTCCCGGGTTCAAGTGATTCTCCTACCTCAGCCTTCTGAGTAACTGGGATTACAGGCATGCGCTACCACACTCGGCTAATTTTGTATTTTTAGTAGAGATGGGGTTTCTCCATGTGGGTCAGGCTGGTCTCGAACTCCCAACCTCAGGTGATCCATCTGCCTCGGCCTCCCAAAGTGCTGGGATGACAGGCGTAAGCCACCATGCCTGGCTTATTTTACTTACTTACATGCGTATTCCCTCTTTCTTTTTTTGTCATTCTGGACAAAAGTTTGTCAATTTTGTTGATTTTTAAAAATGAACCAACTTTGGGTTTTATTGATTCTCTCTACTGTTTTCTATTCTCCATTTTGTTTATCTCAACTCTAATATTTATTGTTTCCTCCCTTCTGCT
>NW_016857042.1:0-7424 GCF_001698545.2 Rhinopithecus bieti | reverse complement strand
TTAGTACAAGAAGCAGGTAAACTAACCCTTAGGCAAAACGTGAATATAAAGGCCCCCTATGCTGTGGTAACTTTAATTACTACCAAAGGACGTCATTGGTTAACAAATGCTAGATTAACCAAGTACCAAAGCTTGCTATGTGAAAATCCTCACATAACCATTGAAGTTAGCAACACCCTAAACCCCACCATCTTGCTCCCGGTGTCAGAGAGCCCAGCTGAACATAACTGTGTAGAGGTTTTGGACTCAGTTTATTCTAGCAGGCCCAACCTCCGAGACCATCCTTAAACATCAGTAGACTGCAAGTGGTACTTGGACAGGAGCAGCTTCGCCAACCCCTGCAAAGTGACTCTGAAGAAGACGACAAGCCCTGCTCCAGTCACACCCGGAAGCTGACTGGTCCATGCACGGCCAAAGCATGAGGAAACTCATCACGGAACTCATTTTCCTTAAAATTTGGACTTTCGCAGTAAGGACTTCAACTGACCTTCCTCAGACTGAGGACTGTTCACAGTGTATACATCAAGTCACTGAGGTGGGACAAAAAGTTGCTATGGTCCTATTATTTTATGGTAGGCCCTGCTTGCTCAATCTATCATGACCCTCTCACGTGCACCCCCTTAGAGTTGTGAGCCCTTAAAAGGGACAGGAATTGCTCACTCAGGAGGCTCGGCTCTCGAGACAGGAGTCTTGCCAATGCCCCCGGCCGAATAAACTCCTTCCTTCTTTGACTTGGTGTCTGAGGAGGAGTTTTGTCTGTGGCTTATCCTGTTACAGTATGTCAAAAGGTCCTGTCAGGCCTCTGAGCCAAAGCTAAGCCATCATGTCCCCTGTGACCTGCACATCCACATCCACTGCCTTAACTGATGACATTCCACCACAAAAGAAGTGAAAATGGCCTGTTCCTGCCTTAACTGATGACATTACCTTGTGAAATTCGTTTTCCTGGCTCATCCTGGCTCAAAAGCTCCCCACTGAGCACCTTGTGACCCCACTCCTGCCCGCCAGAGAACAACCCCCTTTGACTGTCATTTTCCTTTACCTACCCAAATCCTATAAAACAGCCCCACCCGTATCTCCCTTCACTGACTCTCTTTCGGACTCAGCCCGCCTGCACCCAGTGATTAAAAAGCTTTATTGCTCACGCAAAGCCTGTTTGGTGATCTCTTCACACGGACACGCGTGAAAGGTCCTTTCAGGACATGAAGGCACCGAAATTTGCAAGGTCTGTAAACCACGCAGGAGCAGTCCGTGGTCCATGGTCTGTGGTCCATGGTCTTCTGATCTGGAGAAAGTCACTGAAATCAGTCTCTTGTGCAGGGAAAGCAGGAATGAGGGCTGTGGAGCAGGGGCTCTGTGGCTCCGTGTCAGGACGCTGGATGAGCTGTGATTGTTTTCATCTTTACCTGGAGGCAGTGCTTGTTTAGCTGCTAGAGCAAAAGAAAAACTCTGTGGCAGGCAGAACAGAGTTTACTGTTGAAGTGTGGGATGTGTGACCTCACCCTTGCCTGGCACGGCCTGAGGTCCTGGTTGTGATTTGGTATCTTATTGCCATGAAGAGTCTGTTCTGGTTCTGCCCGTCTTACGATTCTGTTTTAACATTACTGCTGGTCAGCTTTTTCTGCTGGTCAACTTTTTCTAAACTGCAAAAGGGCGGGGTGATAATGAGGTGTGCCTGACCTCCCCTCCCATCACACCCGGGAACTCAGTTTTAAGGTTTTTCTGAGATACCCTTGACCAATAGGGGCCAAAGCTGGTGGGGG
Source organism: Rhinopithecus bieti (assembly GCF_001698545.2). Lineage (NCBI taxonomy): Eukaryota > Metazoa > Chordata > Mammalia > Primates > Cercopithecidae > Rhinopithecus > Rhinopithecus bieti. Next base: position 5,661 of record NW_016857042.1, on the reverse strand, counting down.
GATCGGGGGGGGCCAAAGATTTTAGTTTTACTTCATAGACCTGAAGACTAAGCTCTGATTTGTTTTTATTTAATCTTGCCCAGAATCCTATCTAAGGTAAGGTCTGGGGACTCATGCCTTACAAACCACACATCCTCGTCAGAGGGGTTCTATTTTTATTTTATTGTATTGTATTTTAATTGAGGCCGAGTTTTGCTCTTCTTGCTCAGGCTGGAGTGCAATGGTGCGGTCTCGGCTCACTGCAACCTCCGCCTCCCAGGTTCAAGCGATTCTCCTGTCTCAGCCTCCCAAGTAGCTGGCATTATAGGTGCCCGCCACCATGCCTGGCTAATTTTTGTATTTTTAGTCGAGACAGGGCTTCACCATGTTGGCTAGGCTGGTCTCAAACTCCTGACCTCAGGTGATCCACCCGCCTCGGCCTCCCAAAGTGCTGGGATTACAGACATGAACCACCGCGCCTGGCACAGATGGGTTTTATTTAATCCTATATATTGTGAGTTACTTTCCAATCTGACTCAGGCACAACATTATGTGACAGAGAAGAAAGACAAAATATTTTACCCCAAAACATGTTTCTTTGCCGTATCTTGAAAAGGCCATGCAAAGTTGTCCTTCGTGGGGGAAAGTTTGCATCTGTAAAGAATCTTTATTAATAAAGCTGGATCTTTTCTTCTAGGCCTCCCAGTCCTAAACAGATGAACTAGTTGCACCTTTTAAAGACGTGAATGGGAAACATTTGTCATCTATTGTCTCTAAGGGCAGCCACTATGAGACTTCAAAAGAACCTTGGTCTCCACAGTCTTTTATCTTAACCTGAACATTTCCTTTCTGTGGATGCCAGGTCTCTAGACAAACTCACCCAATCGTCAACCAGAAAATGTTTAAATTCACCTGCAGCCTGGAAGACCTCCCCTCACTTTGAGTTGTATGACCTTTCTGAACCAAACCAACGTATTTCTTTTCTTTTCTTTATTTTGAGATGGAGTCTTGCTCTGTCACCCAGATTGGAGTACAGTGGCGTGGTCTTGGCTCACTGCAACCTCTGCCTCCTGGGTTCAAGTGATTCTCCTGCCTCAGTCTCCCAAGTAGCTGGGATTAAATGTGCCCACCACCACACCCAACTAATTTTTTGTATTTTTAGTAGAGACGGGGTTTCACCATGTTGGCCAGGCTGGTCTTGAACTCCTGACCTCGTGATTCACCTGCCTCGGCCTCCCAAAGTGCTGGGATTACAGGCATGGGTCACCGCGCCCAGCTTCTGTATTTCTTAAATGTATTTGATTGATATCTCATGCTTCTCTAAAATATATAAAACCAAATTCCTACCTAAGGGGTCTGGGGAGTCATGCCGCACCCCCACCACCTTGGATACATGTTCTCAGGGCCTCCTGAGCGCTGTGTCACGACCCATGGTCACTGGTATTTGGCTCAGAATACATCTCTTCAAATATTTTACAGAGTTTGACTCTTTTCGTTGACAGGCCCAAGACCCAGGTGCCTACTCTGTTTCCTCTGAGGGCTCGAGCTTCCGGTTCTCTAGCCCCTCTGGTTCCTGGTTGCCCTTCTACTTTCTGTTCTGCTTTCTCGAAAAGCTCTGGGAATCTCAAGCCTCCATGGAGTACCCAATTCTACTTTTTACTGAAAATCTTACTTAAACACCAACTTAATCACTGATCAAGTTTTCTTGGCTCTTTCTCTTTCACGTTCCCTAGGCTGTGTCCTAGTCCAGAGCCGCACTGCTGGGAGGAATTTGACAAAGGAGGGGCATGAGCAGGAGGGAAGGCTGGGTGCTCTTGGGTGCAGGAGGGTAGGCTGGGTGGTACACCAAGGAAGATCTGGGTGGAGGGGCTGTGAGGGTCAGGTCGAGACTCCCCTGGGAGACAGACACACAGGATAGGAACCCCTGCACACCCCACTCAGGCCCACCCACAATGACTGCAGCTTGTTGCCGTGTTGCCCTGTTTCTCCCAAAAATCAGTATATTGAAGCCCTAACCCCTCTACCTCAATGTGTGCTTGTATTTGGAGATAGGTCCTTTTCAACAGATGATTGATTACTTAATTAATTAATTTTTTTGGAGACGGAGTCTCACTCTGTCTCCCAAGCTGCAGTGCAGTGGCACCATCTCGGCTCACTGCAACCTGTGCCTCGCTGGTTCAAGTGATTCAAGCCTCAGCCTCCAGATTTGCTGGGATTCCAGGTGTCCACCANAAGCCTCCATGGAGTACCCAATTCTACTTTTTACTGAAAATCTTACTTAAACACCAACTTGATAACTGAGTGTTTTCTTGGCTCTTTCTCCATCACATTCCCTAGGCTGTTTCCTAGCCCAGAGCCACACTGCTGGGAGAGATTTGAGAAGGGAGGGGCATGAGCAGGAGGGAGAGCTAGGTGCTGTTGGGTGCAAGGAGGAATGCGGTGGGTGGAGCACACAGGAAAGTCTGGGTGGAGGGGCTGTGAGGGTCAGGTCAGGACTCCCCTAGGAGACAGACACACAGGACAGGAACCCCTGCACTCCCCACTCAGGCCCACCCACAATGACTATGGCTTGTTGCCGTGTCTCCCTGTTTCTCCCAAAAATCAATATATTGAAGCCCTAACCCCTCTACCTCAATGTGTGCTTGTATTTGGAGACAGGTCCTTTTCAACAGATGATTAATTAATTCATTAATTAATGTTTTTGGAGACAAAGTCTCACTCTGTCACCCAAGTTGGAGTGCAGTGGCACCATCTCAGCTCTCTGCAACCTCTGCCTCCTGGTTCAAGTGATTCAAGCCTCAGCCTCCCGAGTAGCTGGGATTACAGGTGCCCACCACCACACCCAGATACTTTTTGTATTTTTAGTAGAGATAGGGTTTTGCCATGTTGGCCAGGCTGGTCTTGAATTCCTGACCTCAGGTGATCTGCCCGCCTTGGCCTCCCAAAGTGCTGGGATTACAGGCATGAGCCACCGCCCCCAGCCAACGGATGATTAGTTTATTTTTATTTGTTTTTTTAAGATGCAGTTTCATTCTGTCTTCCAGTAGGATTGCAATGCCATGATCTTGGCTCACCGCAACCTCTGCCTCCCAAATTCCAGCGATTCTCCTGCCTCTCCTGCTCAACTCATTCTCTACAGTTCTCATAACTTACAAAATCTATTTTCTTCCTCACGCCTGATGCATATACTTTCTGCTCCCCGGCTCCTTCAGCTATACTCACTCTTCGTTGAGTCTCTGAAAATTACCATTGTTCCTGGCCTGGACTTCAATCTGGCCTCCCACATTATTCCTGATACCACACTTAACACCCATGACTGTATCTCTCTGATACACCTGGCATTCACTCCATTTCCCCATATTTCCTTCTTTCCCATTCCTCACCCTGATCACACTTGGTTTATTGATGGCAGTTCCACCAGGCCTAATCACCACTCACTAGCAAAGGCAGGCTATGCTATAGTATCTTCCATATCTATCCTTGAGGCTACCACTCTGTCCTGCTCCACTACCTCTCAGCAAGCCAAACTCATTGCCTTAACTCAGGCCCTCACTCTTGCAAAGGGACTACACATCAATATTCATACTGACTCTAAATATGCCTTCCATATTCTGCACCTCCATGCTGTTATATGGGCAGAAAGAGGTTTCCTCACTACGCAAGGGTCCTCATCATCAATGCCTCCTTAATAAAAACTCTCCTTAAAGCCACTTTACTTCCAAAGGAAGCTAGAGTCATTCACTGCAAGGGCCATCAAAAGGCATCAGATCCCATTGCTCAGGGCAATGCTAAAGAAGCAGCTAGAATTCCAACTTCTGTCCCTCATGGCCAGTTTTTCTCCTTCTCATCAGTCACTCCCACCTACTTGCCCACTGAAACTTCCACCTATCAATCTCTTCCCACACAAGGCAAATGGCTCTTGGACCAAGGAAAATATCTCCTTCCAGCCTCACTGGCCCATTCTATTCTGTCATTTCATAACCTCTTCCATGTAGGTTGTAAGTCGCTACCACACCTCTTAGAACCTCTCATTTCCTTTCCATCGTGGAAATCTATCCTCAAGGAAATCACTTCTCAGTGTTCCATCTGCTATTCCATTACTCCTCAGTGATTGTTCAGGCCCCCTCCCTTCCCTACACATCAAGCTCCAGGATTTGCCCCTGCCCAGGACTGGTAAATTGACTTTACTCACATGCCCCAAGTCAGAAAACTAAAATACCTCTTGGTCTGGATAGACACTTTCACTGAATGGGTAGAGAGGCCTTTCCCACAGGGTCTGAGAAGGCCACCGTGATCATTTCTTCCCTTCTGTTAGACAGAATTCCTCAGTTTGGCCTTCCCACCTCTATACAGTCTGGTAACGGACCGGCCTTTATTAGTCAAATCACCCAAGTGGTTTCTCAGGCTCTTGGTATTTAGTGGCTCCTGGTTTTGCCTCAAATCACCACCCTTAAGTCTCTCTTGAAGTGGATAGAAGATCTTCAGGGGCAAGGTACCCTCCAATACTTTCACCCTGATGAAGTCCTATTCTTTACTTTTATACTCACTTTTACTCTGGTTCCCATTCTTATGCTACCCTCTACCTCTCCCCAGCTATCTCCACCACACCATCAATCTCACTCTCTCCTAGCCATTTCTAATCCTTCTTTAATGAACAATTGCTGGCTTTGCATTTCTCTTTCCTCCAAAATCACCGAGGCATTGACTTACTCACTGCTAAAAAAAGAAGACTGTATATTTTTAAATGAAGAGTGTTGTTTTTACCTGAATCAATCCAGCCGGGTATATGACAACATAAAAAAACTCAAGGATAGAGCCCCAAAACTCACCAACCAAGCAAATAATTACGTTGAACCCCCTTGGACACTGTCTAATTGGATGTAGTCCCAATTCTTAGTACTTTAATACCTATTTTTCTGGCCAGGTGCGGTGGCTCATGTCTGTAATCCCAGCACTTTGGTGCCGAGACCAGCTCAGTCGGGGAGACCCTAACCCAGCGGCACTAGAGGAATTAAAGACACAGACACAGAAATATAGAAGTGTGAAGTGGGAAATCAGGGATCTCACAGCCTTCAGAGCTGACAGCCCTGAACAGATATTTGCTCACATATTTATTAACAGCAAACCAGTCATTAGCATTGTTTCTATAGACATTAAATTAACTAAAAGTATCCCTTATGGGAAATGAATGGATGGCCCGAATTAAAGAAATAGGTTGGGCTAGTTAACTGCAGCAGGAACATGCCCTTAAGGCACAGATCGCTCATGCCATTGTTTGTGGCTTAAGAATGCCTTTAAGCTGTTTTCCACCCTGGGTGGGCCAGGTGTTCCTTGCCCTCATTCCCATAAACCCACAACCTTCCAGCATGGGCGTTGGGACCATTACGAACATATTACAGTGCTGCAGATATTTTGTTTGGGGCCAGTTTATGGCCAGATTTTGGGGGGCTTGCTCCCTACACTTTGGGAGGCCGAGGTGGACGGATCACAAGGTCAGGAGATTGAGACCATCTGGCTAACATGCTGAAACCCCGTCTCTACTAAAAACACAAAAAAATTAGCCGGGTGTGGTGGCGGGTGCCTGTAGTCCCAGCTACTCGGGAGGCTGAGGCAGGAGACTCACCTGGACCAGGGAGGCGGAGATTGCAGTAAGCTGAGATTGTGCCACTGCACTCCAGCCTG
>NW_016857041.1:0-731 GCF_001698545.2 Rhinopithecus bieti | reverse complement strand
GGTTCTCCATACTGTTCTGGTTCTCCATACTGTTCTTTTAAGTGTGAGATTGTTTCAAAATTAAAAGTAAAAAAAAAATGTATTGCCCATGGAGAGAAAGCCAGCTTTCCCTAAAGTGTGAACATAGAGATGCCCCACCCTCTCCTAGGACAACCAGGGCCGCTGCCAGTAACCAAGCCAGCTGAGTTCCAGGTGCAGTGCAGGCACCTGCTCCAGGCACGCCTTGGTCATCCTGTGGGAGCTGGGGCAGGCGCCAGCTGCATGTGCCTGAACACAGGAAATGGACTGGGAAGTGCAGGCTGAGGGGTCTCCAAGCCCAGCTTCAGGAACCTGTCTCATTCCCGCTGCTCTGGGCTGAAGCTTTCTGGAGACTGAATTTAAGCAGACCCCATAGGTGGGCAAATGTGATCCCAAGGCCCCACTGTGGCTTGTGACCAGAGGAGCCTCTCCCCCAATATTACAGCAAGATTCTCAGGGACTCTGGATTGGGCTACGGCAGAACCAATCATGTGGCTGGTAGAGCGGAGAGGCACTCTGCTTGGGCAGGCAGGGTCACATGCTTTGGGGAACATTCTGACCCAGCCCACATGGCTTGAACTCTGAACCTGGTGGGTTGGTTAAGCCAACAAGGGGAAGGAGTCAGTGGAAGTGGGGGAGGGGGAGAGGGCCTCCACATGTCTGCACCTGCCTGACACGGCCTGCCCCATACCCCACCGTCCTGACACCGCCTG
>NW_016857040.1:0-1107 GCF_001698545.2 Rhinopithecus bieti | reverse complement strand
AGTCAGGCCTGTTGACACAGGTGGTTGTAATCTGTCTGGTCTCACTGCAGTGTAATGCCTGTGGACTGTACCGTGGTGGCCTGGCCACCCTCCTGTCAGTGGGTACCAGGCAGCTCCCAGTGTTCTCTCGGGCCTGGCTTTGGTGCGCACACGGGCACCTTTCTGATGGGGAACCTGCTCTTTTGCCTGCCTGTGCTGTGGGCTGCCCTGAACAGCTGTGCCCACAATCGTGCTCACAAGCCTTTCATTCACTGAGTCCATAGTGCTTCGCTGAACAAAATCAAATGAACAGATCAGTGGAGTGAGAGCAGGAGGAGCAGCAGAGTCTTGTGAGCCCTAGGACTCTCAGCTCCGGGGCTCGGGGTGACTGCAGAACCACACAGGCAGTGGAAGTGGGAGCCCCCCCACCCGGGGACGTCTCTTTCTCACTCCTAGGCAAGGTTGGCCTCCTGCATCTCTTTCCATAGATCCCAGCTCTGCCCCTGGGGAGCGCAGGCCTGTGCACCCGCAAGGGAGCCCAGCAATGCCCAGCCCCTCGGAGCCCCAGTCTGTGAGAGCGCCCAGGACCAGAGGCCCCCCAGTCAGCACAGCTGCATCAAAATTGAAAGCCAGGCCGGGCATGGTGGCTCACGCCTATAATCCCTGCACTTTGGGAGGCCGAGGTGGGTAGATCACTTGAGGTCAGGAGTTCGAGATCAGCCTGGCCACCACAGTGAAACCCCGTCTCTACTAAAAATACAAAAAAAAAAAAACAAAAAAATTAGCCAGGTGTGGTGGCAGATGCCTGTAATCTCAGCTACTTGGTAGGCTGAGGCAGGAGAATCACGCAAACCCAGGAGGTAGAGGTTGCAGTGAGCTGAGATCGTGCCACTGTACTCCAGCCTGGGTGACAGAGCGAGACTCCATCTCAAAAAAATAGGCCGGGCGTAGTGGCTCACACCTGTAATCCCAGCACTTTGGGAGGCCGAGACGGGCAGATCACAAGGTCAGGAGATTGAGACCATCCTGGTTAACATGGTGAAACCCCATCTCTACTAAAATAAAATAAAAAAAATTTAGCCAGGTGTGGTAGCTGGTGCCTGTAGTCCCAGCTACTCGGGAGGCTGA
>NW_016857039.1:0-878 GCF_001698545.2 Rhinopithecus bieti | reverse complement strand
CTCCAGAGTAGCTGGAATTACAGGTGCATGCCACCACACCTGGCTAATTTTTTGTTGTTTTTTTTAGTAGAGACGGGGTTTCACCATCTTGGCCAGCCTGGTCTTGAACTCCTGACCTCGTGATCCACCCACCTCGGCTTCCCAAAGTGCTGGGATTACAGGCTTGAGCCACCGCACCCAGCCATAAGTGCCTTTTTAAAAATATTCCTAAAATTTAGGGCCGGTGAGCTAACACCTTTATATGTCATACCCTCATTATGTTATAAAAGATTTTTATGTGGACACTGATTATTCTGAGGGTCAATAATTATTTCCCTTTGTAACAGACAAGGAAAAGCCAGCTCCTTTTGAGATGGAAATTAAAGTGGAGCAGAACTCCCAGACATGTTCAGTTGCTACTAGTTATTTTCAAATGCAACACTATTGTGTTGTTGCTGCTTAATGTTTAACTTGCTCTAAAACAAGGCTCTACTATACCTGGTGTGGTAGGCAGAATTTTAAGATGGCCGCCATGAATTTTGTCCTGGGTATTACTGCTGTGATGACATTATATTATATGGCACATGGGAATTTATCTGGATGGGCTTAATCTAATCATACGAGCGTTTGAAGACGGAACGTTTTGCCTGGTTAGCGGCAGAAGGAAAAGTCAGAGAGGTAAGACGCATGAGAAGAACTGGATGCAGTATTTCTGGCTTGAGGATGCAGGAGCCCCACAACAAGGAATGCAGGCAGCCTGTGGAAGCTGAGAGTGGCTCTCTGCAGGCAGCTAGCAAGGAAATGAGGTTTTCGGGGTGGTGGTGGGGTGGTGAGTCGAACAACAACTGCATGGAACTGAAATCACCTGACAATCTGGATGAACCTGGAAACAATCTTTT
>NW_016857038.1:0-635 GCF_001698545.2 Rhinopithecus bieti | reverse complement strand
ATTCAGTGTTGATGGTAATGGCTACTTGGTAGGTGCCACTGTCTGTAGGCTGGGTGCGGCGCAGCACCATAGAACCATTGGGGAAGCCCACGATGTCTCGCTGTCCCATGGCACTGCCATCCCTCTGGGGCCGTTGTATCCCAGGGATGTAGGTAAATAGCCTCGTGCCTCCATACATCTCCTCCCCAAGGTACCAATTGAAGTCCTGGAAGGTGTCTGGGACACCCTGGACTGACAGGAGAAGGTCCTGGTTCTTTTGAGGCTGCTCTGGAATCTTCTGGATATGGAGGGCTGCCTGGGAGCCTTGGAGCATCCAGAGGACCAGGATTGAGGCTGTGGGAAGTTATAGGGAAGGGCTGAGATCAGGGGTGTTGCCAGGGACCATGGCATGCTCCTCTCTAGACAGAGATCTTCAGCGGGGAGCAAGGACTTTGAGTGCTGCTCATTGGAAACAATGCTGGGATTGATTAGTGATGTCTGCCCTGGGTGCAGGTGTGGGAACACAGGCATGGATACCATAGATTTGCCATCCTATTGATCCAGAGGTTTTCTACCTTGAGATGCTGTGTGGCCTGCTTCTAAACACATGGACTCTCTGAATTCATTCATTCATTTATTCAACCAATACTTACAGG
>NW_016857037.1:0-1698 GCF_001698545.2 Rhinopithecus bieti | reverse complement strand
TTAAGAAAGGGTGTTGAGGCCGAGCGCGGTGGCTCAAGCCTGTAATCCTAGCACTTTGGGAGGCCGAGACGGGCGGATCGCGAGATCAGGAGATCAAGACCATCCTGACTAACACGGTGAAACCCCGTCTCTACTAAAAACTACAAAAAAACTAGCCGGGCGAGGTGGCGGCGCCTGTAGTCCCAGCTACCTGGGAGGCTGAGGCAGGAGAAAGGCGTGAACCCGGGAGGCGGAGCTTGCAGTGAGCTGAGATCCGGCCACAGCACTCCAGCCTGGGTGACAGAGGGAGACTCCGTCTCAAAAAAAAAAAAAAAAAAAAAAAGGGGTTTGAAACCTTTTTAATTTTTTTTTTTCTCTTTTTTTTTTTTTTTTTTTTTTTTTGTTGTTGTTGTTATTGTTGTTGAGACAGGATTTTGCTCTGTGGCCCAGGCTGAAGTGCAGAAGCATGATCATGGCTCACTGCAGTCTCGACCACCTGGGCTCATAAGCAATCCTTCCACCTCAACATCCCAAGTAGCTGAGACCACAGGCTGACACCACCACACCTGGCTAATTTTTGTATTTTTTGTAGAGACACGGTTTTGCCATGTCGCCCAGGCTGGTCTAAAACTCCTGAGCTCATGTGATACACCCACCTCAGCCTCCCAAAGTGCTAGGATTATAGGCATGAGCCACTGTGCCTGGCCTGTTGAATATGTTTTATACATCTATCAGAATGATCATATTCTTTTTCTCCTTTATTTTGTTAATATGATGAACTACACTGAGTGGTTTTCAAAAACTTAACCATCTGGCCGCGCATGGTGGCTCACACCTGTAATCCCAACACTTTGGGAGGCTGAAGTGGGCGGATTATGAGGTCAGGAGATCAAGACCATCCTGACTAACACGGTGAAACCCCGTCTCTACTAAAAATACAAAAAATTAGCCAGGCATGGTGGCATGCACCTGTAGTCCCAGCTACTTGGGAGGCTGAGGCAGGAGAATTGTTTGAACCTGAGAGGCGGAGGTTGCAGTGAGCCGAGATCATGCCATTGCACTCCAGCCTGGGTGACAGAGTAAGACTCCTGTGGGGAAAAGAGAGATCAGACTGTTACTGTGTCTATATAGAAAGAAGTAGACTTAAGAGACTCCATTTTGTTCTGTGTTTGAGATGCTGTTAATCTGTGACCCTACCCCCAACGCTGTCCTTGCAAGAGACATGTGCTGTGGTGACTCAAGGTTTAACAGATTTGGGCTGTGCAGGGTGTGCTTTGTTAAACAAGTGCCTGAAGGCAGTATGCTTGTGAAAAGTCATCACCATTCTCTTAATCTCAAATACCCAGGGACACATACACTGCGGAAGGTTGCAGGGACCTCTGCCTAGGAAAGCTAGGTATTGTCCAAGGTTTCTCCCCACGTGATAGTCTGAAATATGGCCTCGTGGGAAGGGAAAGACCTGATCATCCCCGGCCTGACACCCATGAAGGGTATGTGCTGAGGAGGTTTAGTAATAGAGGAAAGAAGGCCTCTTGGCAGTTGAGATAGAGAAAAGCATCTGTCTCCTGCCCGTCCCTGGGCAATGGAACGTCTCAATGTAAAACCTGATTGTATGTTCTGCTTATTGAGATGGGAGAAAACCGCCTTAGGGCTGAAGGTGAGAGTGCTAGCAGCAGTACTGCTTTTTATGCACTAAAAAGGTATATGGAGATGTTTGCA
>NW_016857036.1:0-11895 GCF_001698545.2 Rhinopithecus bieti | reverse complement strand
CTTTCCTCCCTCCACCCCTTCCTTCCCTCCACCCTCTCCCTTCCTCCTGCCCTCCCTCCCTCCCTCCTCCTGCCCTCCTCTGCCCCCTCCCACGCCCTGCTGTGCTTATGCTCCCAGCTGGTGACAAAAGAGAAGCTTCTGGAGTGTCAGGAGCCTGGGCCCATCTGGCGTCGTTTGCAGTTCGTTAGCGATCCTTCTCTTCCCTTCCCTTCTTTTAACTTGCTACAGCCCCACCCCTCCCAGTCTTTGGGGACCCAGCCACCCTTGTTTACCGGAGGAGCAGGGTCAGGCAGAGAGATGCCACAGCGTCCCCACCTCTGCCCCACCAGACCTACAGCCTCTATCCATGACGCCTGGTCAGGCCCTGGTGTCCCCTGGCCACACCCCAGCATGGCGCCGTCCACAGCACTGCTCTTGTGAGGGCACCGTCTGCCTCAGTCTCCCCTCGGTACACAGGGGCTCCCACAGCCTGTGTGGTGCAGCTGCAGCTCAGGGCCAGCCCACCTCATGCCCCACCCGGGGCCCAGGGCCAGTAGGACATGAAGTCTGGTCACTTCTCTGACATGGAGCTTCTGGGGGGAGGCCGGGAGGATTCAAAATAAAAGCTAAAGATCCTGCGGCCAGTCCTGCTTCCAGAGCTTGTTGCTCAGATACCAGCCAGAACCCTGGCCCGGCTGTCCCACCCAGGGAGTCGCCCTCACCCCACCCACACCCCTCCCAAACCCCTCCCACACCCCGCCCANTATGCTCCCAGCTGGTGACAAAAGAGAAGCTTCTGGAGTGTCAGGAGCCTGGGCCCATCTGGCGTCGTTTGCAGTTCGTTAGCGATCCTTCTCTTCCCTTCCCTTCTTTTAACTTGCTACAGCCCCCACCCCTCCCAGTCTTTGGGGACCCAGCCACCCTTGTTTACCGGAGGAGCAGGGTCAGGCAGAGAGATGCCACAGCGTCCCCACCTCTGCCCCCACCAGACCTACAGCCTCTATCCATGACGCCTGGTCAGGCCCTGGTGTCCCCTGGCCACACCCCAGCATGGCGCCGTCCACAGCACTGCTCTTGTGAGGGCACCGTCTGCCTCAGTCTCCCCTCGGTACACAGGGGCTCCCACAGCCTGTGTGGTGCAGCTGCAGCTCAGGGCCAGCCCACCTCATGCCCCCACCCGGGGCCCAGGGCCAGTAGGACATGAAGTCTGGTCACTTCTCTGACATGGAGCTTCTGGGGGGAGGCCGGGAGGATTCAAAAATAAAAGCTAAAGATCCTGCGGCCAGTCCTGCTTCCAGAGCTTGTTGCTCAGATACCAGCCAGAACCCTGGCCCGGCTGTCCCACCCAGGGAGTCGCCCTCACCCCACCCACACCCCTCCCAAACCCCTCCCACACCCCGCCCACCCCCCCGTCCACACCCTGCCCACACCCCACCTACACCCCGCCCACCCATCCCCCACCCCGCCGACACCCCTACAGGGCAGCAGCCCCTTCAGACACAAAGTGTAGTGGGGGAACCCGACCTTCCCAGGCCAGACAGGAGGAGCCTAGTGGGAGTGACCCCCAGCCAGCCCCCTTCGACCTCGGTGTTCCTGACTGTAGCCTGGGCTAGGGGAGGGGTAGCACCTTCCTGAGACATCCATAGCCCCCCAGGCCCAGTGTGGGGCACCCTCACGCAGCCCTTGGAGACATCATCCTAGAAATGGCAGGAATGGTGGCTAAGGGGCCGGAGAGGGTGGGGGCCTGCCTGGCTGGAACCCCAGCCCTGGCTTGCGTCCTCTCTCTCGTAGCTGGGGTGGTGAACCCCCTGCACAGGGCGGTGGGAAAGGACGGAGCTAATTTACCCGGAGCTCGCCAGAGCCCGTCTCGGCCAGGGTCTCCACAGTGCCAGTTTGCAGATACAGCAAGGGTCAGAGAGGTTAAGTGACCAGCCCAAGGCCACAGCGTCTCTATGGCAGAGCCCACGGTCAGGGAGGCTTTAGCTGGGTGCTTGGCAGAGCAGCGGAGTCTGCGAAAGCCCTTGTAGCTCAGCTAGTGCCTCAGCCACCACTGCCATCGCTGCGAACATCAGTCCCCCAGCCTGAGTTCGCATCTGTGCAGAGGGCAGCTTCGGGCCTTCTGTAGTCAGAGCCTCCATTCGGCAGTGGGGTTGGGGCATTTTTGCCCAGCTCAGTTTGTGTAGCATTTTAGTGGTGACACCTCCCGGGTGCCCTGGACTCCTGGGGACAGAGTGGGGACACTGCCTCGAAGGAGGCTTTGCAGGAGGCTCCCACAGGCCCCACCCCATTCTGCAGGCCTGGGGGAGCCATTCCCTGCTGGCTGAGGGCGGCGATGCGTCCGGCGCACACGCTGGTGTTGCCCAGTCCTGGGTCCCCTGCACTCTTCTGAGCCTGCCCCACACGCGGCCCAAGGGTCAGGCTTTCCAGAAGCCTGGGATGCAACCCCACCCACTGCCCCAGCTCCCAGCTGGCCCCAGCCGGCCCCAGCCAGCCAGGGATCCAGATGTTCCCCCTGCCCTAACCGTGACCAGCCGGTTCCCGAATGGGCCAAGGGGAGGCCCCTGGGGAGGGGCTGATGAGGGAGGGAGGATGTTTGGCTCCTCAGACCTCCCGGGACCTCGTTTCCCAGCTCATGCTCCTAATGTGCTCGACAGATGGCTGGTTGGCCCCTGTTCAGCTATCCAAAGAGAAAAACAGGCCGGCAGCCGGCACTGCTCGAGGGCCTGGTGGAAGCACTCATGGGGAAGGGGGAGGCGCTGGCGGGAGAAGGCGGCGTGGCAGCTTTGAAACGCATGAGAAAGTTGGGGAATTGTATTTATTTACAAATGCTTAGAACCGCTGGCCCTCCCAAGTGGCCTGCTGCTGGGCCCTGGTCCAGCACGCTCAGGGTCCAGCCTGTCCGCCCTCCCGCGGCAGCTCTGGGAAGACTTTGAGAGCACAGCTTGCGGCCCAGCGGTGCCAGCCTGGAGCCAGGGAGGAGGCGGTGGGCGCCGCGAGTACTCACAGGCGCCAAAGGCAGGGTCTGCACACAAATCCTGTACACTGGGCTGTCCTTCGGCCGCACGCTGCGGAGTCCTTACCCACAAACACAGAGCCCGGTCTTGAGGCTGTCCTCACCGAGGCTGGAGGATCACTGAGCACCACGTGCTCAGAGCAGCGCGGCCACAGAACATGGGTGTTCACCTCCCAAGTCCACAATCCGTTGAGGCCAAGGCTGGAAACCAGCGGGAAGGGAAGGGGAAGCTGATTCTGAGGGGTTTCCCATCAGGGCTGGAGCAGACATACTGCCCGTAATCTCAGCCGGGTTTCACTCCCAGCTCCCTCGTGTGAGGGCCTGCAGACCCGGGGCTGCCTCCCCCTCTCTGAGCCTGCATTTCCCCAGCTGTGCCCGGTCATGTGGTGCCTGCTGGGCGGGGCGGGTGCAGGGGGGAAGACCAGCCGTGATCTGCTGCACCATCTTCTCCAGACGGCGCCATGGGAGGGAGCTGGGTGCAGTGGAAAAGCCCCAGCCTGGGAGTCCAGGATCTGGGCTCAAGCCCCACACGCCCCACGTCGCTGTGTGGCCCTGGTGAGGCACTCCTGCGAGCCTCGGTGCCCACTCTCCCACGGCACCCTCCCATGGCACTGCTAGGAAGGAACTTGAGGCCCACAGAGGTCGAGCACCTAATCTTTGAGGCCTGAGGTCAAGTTGAGCTTTCAGCCACCCAACCCAGGCCCCCTCTGCTCAGACCTGAGCAGGGCTGTGCACCCCTGCACGCCCCCCAGGCCCTCCTTCCCCACCCTACAGGCAAACCTGCCCTTGCTGCAGCGGGAGCTCCTGCACTGTGCACGCCTGGCGAAGCAGACGCCTGCCCAGTACCTGGCCCAGCATGAGCAGCTCCTGCTGGACGCCAGCGCCTCCTCCCCCATCGACTCCTCAGAGCTGCTGCTGGAAGTCAACGAGAACGGCAAGAGGAGGACGCCCGACAGGTACCTGTGGGCTCCGGGCATCTGGGCTGGGGGCACCATGGCCACGCGGCTCACGCTGCTCCCCTCTCGGTAAGAGAGGGAACCTCCTCTGGGGCTGTAGGCCCAGCCAGCCCACTCAGGCTGAGGGAGCGTGGCGAAGCATCCTAGGGCCAGCAGGCTTGGCGGCTGCAGGGGCAGACACCCCAGTGGGCTGCAGACTCAGATGCTCCGGGGAGCCTAGGAGGACAGGGAGGAGGCTGGTGGGAGGACGGCTGTCCCCTGTGTGCTGGGTGTGGACCCCGAGCGTCCAGGGGTCCAGAGTCCCCAGGTGCCTGGGCTGGACCCACTCTGCTGCTCCAGATACTCTTGTGCTGCTGCTGCCCAGGGGGCGGGTGGTCTCCAGTTACGGGAGGCTGGTGTATCCCTCTCCTCATTCCCAGAGCAGCGAGTCCGGCTCTTGGACCACCAGGCCTCAGGATCCAGTACAGCTCGAGCAGGGGTTGAGGCTGGCATAGGCCCTGGGAGAGGGGTGGCGAGTGGGAGTGCCAGGCTGGGCTTCCCAGGGCTGGTGTTTTGCTCCATGTTTCTGTCTCGCCCTTACGTGTCCTCTTTCTCTCTGCCCACACCTGTCTGCCTCTCACCCCGCCTGCACCTCCGTCCCTGGCTCTGCTATATCCACTGCCCCCACCCCGCCTGCTCTTGGGCTAGGACCAAAGAGAACGGGTTGGACCGTGACCCGCTGCACCCTGAGCACCTCAGCAAACGGCCATGCACCCTGAACCCTGCCCAGCGCTACAGCCCCAGCAACGGGCCCCCGCAGCCCACGCCACTGCACTACCGCCTGGAGGACATCGCCATGGCCCACCACTTTCGAGACGCCTACCGCCATGCGGACCCCCGGGAGCTGCGAGAGCGCCATCGGCCACTTGGTGAACAGTGTGATGGGGCAGAAGTGTGGATGCATGTTACAGGAGCACACGTGTGCCCACATGTGTACACCTGAGCATGTGGGCGCAAGGCACCACGGGCAGCTGTGTGCACCCGAACTCAGGAGACCCCGTCCCCCTTGCCTGGCACCATTCGGGGCCAGGAGGGTCCTGTCCCCCCCGGGGCAGGGTGGTGGCTGCAGAGGGGCCTGTCCTGGGCCCTGAGCCCACCTGTTCCCCTGGGGTGTGCAGCCTCGGGCCTGGAGCTGCCCACGTGGTTCTCATCCGAGTTTGGCGATTCCCACAGTGCACCTGCAGGCGGGTCACATGGCTCTGCATCTCAGTTTCCTCCTCTGTCAGCTGGGTCAGACCAGAGTCCCACCTCTCAGAGTCCAAGGCCCGGGGAGTTAATGCAGAGTCCAGCAAGGGCTGCCGTGAGGCCTGGCTGGTATCTAGAGCAGATGGTGGGCATGGAGACTCAGAGTGAGGCCTGGCTGGTGTAGATAACAGAGAGGTGGGCACGGAGTCTTGGCCTGAGGCCTGACGGGCATGGATAACAGAGAAGTGGGCATGGAGTCTCGGTGCATTTTACACTTCACTCGTTCCTGAGCCCGTCAGCAGGGTAGCGTCAGCACCCCATACCACAGATGAGGAGACTGGAGCCTGAGAGCACACATAATGCACCCACAGTCTCATAGCCCAGCCTGTCTGACTTTTGATGGCCTCTGTGCTGAGGACCCAGAGATGGTTAGGCCCAGCCCCACCCCAGGAGCCCTCCAGGACAGGCTGCAGGGAGGCCTCCAGTCTGCCATGCTGAAACAGAGACCCAGGGCACGGTGGGGCCCAGCAGCCGGGTCAGCAGAGGCCTTGCCCTGCACAAGGCCATTTCCCAGCCCCACCTTGCGGAAGGTTCCAGGGCCTGGGCCCAGGCAGCAGGTGACGGCGTCTGGCATGCTGCAGCCGGGCCGGGCAGGTGCTGACTCCCACCCGCTTCTGCTAATACAAAATAAACGCCAGCTGTCGGGCACATCTCAGCCACTATTTTGGTTGGGGTGTTGGTGCCGGCTGCAGCTTCACAGGCGGCAGAGCAGGGTGGTGACTTTGAGCTGTGGCTGCCACCTCCTCACCTCCTCTGCAATTTGGGGAGCCATTTCAGGTTCAGGGGCTAGGATATCTTTAGGGGCTGAAAAGGGTCCAAAGAGGGAGACCTCAGCCCCGGGAAGCATGAGCCATGGCCGAATGCAGAAAACAGTGGGGCCTGGAAGCCTCTGATGTCTCCAGAAGCCGTGGGCACAGCCACCACGAAAGAGTCGGCCACTGCCAGGCATCACTCATATCTCCCGTGGGTGCAGCCACCACGAAAGAGTCGGCCACTGCCAGGCATCACTCATATCTCCCGTGGGTGCAGCCACCACGAAAGAGTCGGCCACTGCCAGGCATCACTCACATCTCCCGTGGGTGCAGCCACCACGAAAGAGTCGGCCACTGCCAGGCGTCACTCATATCTCCCATGGGCCCAGCCACCACGAAAGGGGTCAGCCACTGCTGGGCGTCACTCACATCTTAGTTTCTGGTGACCTGTGGGAGTGGCCCCTGCGGCTTCAGTCCTGGAGCCTGTCAAAAGGGAAAACCTGAGACACGCTGCATTGAACAGAGTTTAAGCAAAGAACAATCCCCGAATAGGACAGGCCTCAGAGCCAGCGCGCTCCGAGAGCCCCGGCCTCCGCATGGCTGGTGGTGTTCACAGGCAGAGACAGGAGGCGGGTGCCGAGGCGGCAGGGTTGCATGTTGCTTGGCGTGGCCTCATGTTGAGTCGTGGGCGCCTGCGGGTGACCGCAGAGGGCTGCTGTGAATGACTCAGACCAGCTCCTCCCAGCGAGGTTACCCGTTGGTTCACCGGCTAAGGCAGGTCCAGGTCATGGTGTGACTTGGCACTGAGGCATCCTCAGGCCACGCTTAGTCTAACAAGGCCTTCCCAGACAGTGGCTGAGGACAGTGCTCCAGCTCCAGCCAGCCTCGGTCCACACCCCACCTCCACCGCTCTTAACCAGGCTTAGTTTCCTCAGGTGCAGGACTGAGACTGGACCCTCCCTTGGAGGCGTGTACCAGGTTGCAGGGGAAGAGCAGTCGGCCCAGAGGCCCAGGCAGCTCAGTAACCCAGGCATCCTCCGCGTTCACCGAGTCAACCAGCCCTTCCGTTACCCTGTCCGTAGTCCCCAGTGGGCACAGCCCATGGGTGGGGCCTGGGAGCAGAGGGCGGGGTCTGGGAGAATAGGGCGGAGCCTGGCTGTGGGTGGGACCTAAGCATGCACTTCCCCATCCACAGTGGTGCCTGGGTCCCGGCAGGAAGAAGTGATCGACCACAAGCTCACAGAGCGTGAGTGGGCAGAAGAGTGGAAGCACCTCAACAACGTGAGTGTCCACACAGCCACGCCCACACAGCCACGCCCACACAGCCACAGCCACACCCATGCACACAGCCATGCCCGCACACAGCCATGCCCACCCAGTCACGCCCACACAGTCACGCCCACACACAGCCACACACATGCACAGCCATCCACAGCCACGCCCAAAGAGCCACAGCCACACCCACGTGCACACCACACCCATGTGGCCACACCCACCCACACAGCCACACTCATGCAAACAGCCACACCCACACACACCACCCACACGAACATACACGGCCACACAGCCACACCCACCCACACAACCACACCCATATACACAGCCACACCCATGCACACAGCCACACCTGCACACTGCCACACCCCCCACAGCCACGCCCACAACCACGCCCATGCACACAGCCACACCCACACACTGCCACACCCACACACTGCCACACCCACACAGCCACGCCCACAACCACGCCCATGCACACAGCCACACCCACACACAGCCGCACCCATGCAAGTCACACAGCCACACCCACACAGAGCCACACCCCAAAGCCATGCCCACCCATACAGCCACACCCACAGATAGCCACACCCATGCACACAACCACACCCACACAGAGCCACACACACAACCACACCCACATACAGTCACAACCACGCACACAACCACATGCATACATAGCTACACCCACACACAGCCATATCTGCATGGCTACACCCATATGTAAACATGGCCAGGGCTCTGCCCCATGGGGCCTGGGACTGCTAGAGACAGCAGGACTGTGTGGGTGCCCCTGAGCTCCTGCCTGTGTGGCCTGCCCCATCCCTGCCCAGCTGCTGTGTCCTTCACCTGAGCCCCCCTCCCCCACTGTCAGCGCAGGCATCGTGTCTGGTGCAAGGCATCGCGAGAGGCACAGGGAGGAGGATTCCTAAAACCATCATGGCGGGCCTTGCCTTCCCTCCACTTTCTGCTCACTAGCTTGTCCCAGAGTCTATCCTGAGTCTTAACAAGAAGTGTGGGGGGAAAGCAGTGCTGAGACCTCTTTGAGGTAGGACATGTTAGGGGACGGTCCTGGAACTGGGCTCGTGAGAACCCACCCCCCCATCCCGCAGCACGTCCAAGGAGGGGTCGCCGGGCTCAGGGCCAGAACCCCTCCCAGCACTGTTGTCAGCCTCATCCCTCACCCTCGTCCTTTTTAGAAGGGGAGCCCAGGCAGAAAGCCAGGTCCCTGAGGCAGAGCCGCCCGAGCGGGTTAAAAAGGAGAATCATGCCGGGCGTGGTGGCTCATGCCTGTAATCCCAGCACTTTGGGAGGCCGAGGCAGGCGGATCACGAGGTCAGGAGATCAAGACCATCCTGGCTAACACGGTGAAACCCCGTCTCTACTAAAAAATACAAAACATTAGCTGGGCGCAGTGGCAGGCGCCTGTAGTCCCAGCTGCTCAGGAGGCTGAGGCATGAGAATGGCGTGAACCCGGGAGGCAGAGCTTGCAGTGAGCCGAGATCGTGCCACTGCACTCCAGCCTGGGTGACAGTCAGACTCCGTCTCAAAAAAAAAAGGAGAATCATAAACTCCTGTGTGCGTCTAAGCATGTGTCCTGTGTGAGTCTGGTACCCCAGGCGCCCGGCAGTCCCAGGCTAGGGACCCATAGTTCCGAGCGGTAGAGGTGGGCCCTCCCTCACCCCCTTGTCCTCGTGGGCAGTGGGCTGGTCGAGCACCCATCCTGTCCAGGGCTCTGGCCGAGTGGGCAGCACAGGGAGTGTCCCGTGCGCCCGGTCCCTCCGAGGTGCTGAAGCACTCTGCCCCGCCCATCCGCCTGCCCCCAGCTCCTGAACTGCATCATGGACATGGTGGAGAAGACCCGGCGCTCGCTCACGGTGCTGCGCAGGTGCCAGGAGGCCGACCGCGAGGAGCTCAACCACTGGGCACGGCGCTGCAGCGACACGGAGGACACGAAGAAGGGCCCCAGTCCCGCCACGGCCCGGCCCCGCAGCAGCTCCGCCGGCCCTGAAGGGTGTCAGCTAGGTGTGTGGCGGGTGGGTGGGGAGGGAGCAGACACCTGGGAGCTGTCAGGCAGGCAATGCAATGAAACGCCAGGCAAACAGTTTCACTTGAGAAAGAGGCACCTTTTTCACTTTGTACAGAAACTGCTTGGTCTCCCAGGAGCCTGGAGCTCAGGGCGTCCGGTGGGCCGGAGGCTGAGCTGGGAGGCCCTGAGGGTCTCTGCTCCTCCGCCTCAGTGATGAATACTGAAACCAGGAGAAGCCCAGGACACACACGGCTCCCAGCCGAGTCCGAGGTCCACAGCTCCAGTGCCCCCCCATGCCCGGGCACCGCCCTGGGTGCCTGGCGACTGAGCAAGACCTTGTCCAGGGGTACCTGGGCCCTCCCCCAGGGACGCGCACGCTCATTCCCTGCACTCAGGGCCCAGCCAGGGTGGGGAGAGGCAGCTGCATGGCCCATCCTGTGTGACACTGGCCCCTGTTTCAGACGTGCCCCGGGAGTTCCTGCCAAGGACCCTCACCGGCTACATGCCCGAGGACATCTGGAGGAAGGCTGGTGAGTGGGGGCTGCCCGGCGAGCGGTGCTGGTGAGTGGGGGCTGCCCGGCGAGCCGTGCTGTGGGAGGCCAGGGCCCCAGATGCCCCTCAGCAGCTCAGCTATGAGGAGCTTCTGTCTCCATGTGGGGGCTCAGGCTGTGGGGCTTTATGCATTCCGCTGCGTGGCTCACAGCGCGGTCAGAGTAGATCCACACTCAGGGCAGGACAGCTGCTACCTGTGCCTACCAGGAAACGGACCGGTGGGCGCCCAGCAGAATAAAGTGGGTCCCAGCCCTGCACACCCAGGAGGGCATGCAGAAGTACACACACTCAGAGCCTGGGCGCGTCAGGCACGCGGGGTCAGAGTCTGGGCAGAACAGAGTCAGAACATGGGCAGACGTGGAGCTGGGCGCTGGGCAAGGCTGTGGGGACATGTGCTTATGCTGTGGGGACCAGAGGTGGGGGAGGGGCTGGGGCAGAGCTGGATCTGTGGGTAGCGAGAGGGGTTAAGATTAGGGTTGGGGTTGGGGTTAAGGTTAGGGTTGGGGTTGGGGTTGGGGTTAAGGTTAGGGTTGGGGTTGGGGTCGTGGTTGGGGTTAGGCAGCGGTACCAGGGTCTCCAGCTGGTCTTAGGGTCTCTTTTAGTGATGGAGTTGAAACCTGGCCTCTCCAACTGGGCGGGCGGTTCTCCCTGGAGCTGCTCTGAGCCTGCCCCACCTTAGCACACATCAGGATCAAACAATGGGGTCAGGGAGCGTGGTCTTCTGAGGCCAGCTAGGTTAAAGGATGGCAAGTGCAGTGAGGATAACAGAGCAGGGTCTGGGGTGACAGCACAGAGCCCTGGAGGAGGGGGCTTCCTGGGCTGCGTCTGGGTGGGGCCAGTGGTGAAGGCGGAACAGCAGAGTTATCCGAGCGCCTCAGGTACGGTTCCTGGAGCAGCAGCAGCAGCTCCCCTGGCACGCATTAGGAATGCAGGTTCCGGGTGCGCCCCTGGCTGACCAGACCCTGGGGTAGGACTCGCCATTGCCCTGCAGGGGTGCAGCGCCTGGGGAGCAAGCTTTGAAANTCTCCATGTGGGGCTCAGGCTGTGGGGCTTTATGCATTCCGCTGCGTGGCTCACAGCGCGGTCAGAGTAGATCCACACTCAGGGCAGGACAGCTGCTACCTGTGCCTACCAGGAAACGGACCGGTGGGCGCCCAGCAGAATAAAGTGGGTCCCAGCCCTGCACACCCAGGAGGGCATGCAGAAGTACACACACTCAGAGCCTGGGCGCGTCAGGCACGCGGGGTCAGAGTCTGGGCAGAACAGAGTCAGAACATGGGCAGACGTGGAGCTGGGCGCTGGGCAAGGCTGTGGGGACATGTGCTTATGCTGTGGGGACCAGAGGTGGGGAGGGGCTGGGGCAGAGCTGGATCTGTGGGTAGCGAGAGGGGTTAAGATTAGGGTTGGGGTTGGGGTTAAGGTTAGGGTTGGGGTTGGGGTTGGGGTTAAGGTTAGGGTTGGGGTTGGGGTCGTGGTTGGGGTTAGGCAGCGGTACCAGGGTCTCCAGCTGGTCTTAGGGTCTCTTTTAGTGATGGAGTTGAAACCTGGCCTCTCCAACTGGGCGGGCGGTTCTCCCTGGAGCTGCTCTGAGCCTGCCCCACCTTAGCACACATCAGGATCAAACAATGGGGTCAGGGAGCGTGGTCTTCTGAGGCCAGCTAGGTTAAAGGATGGCAAGTGCAGTGAGGATAACAGAGCAGGGTCTGGGGTGACAGCACAGAGCCCTGGAGGAGGGGCTTCCTGGGCTGCGTCTGGGTGGGGCCAGTGGTGAAGGCGGAACAGCAGAGTTATCCGAGCGCCTCAGGTACGGTTCCTGGAGCAGCAGCAGCAGCTCCCCTGGCACGCATTAGGAATGCAGGTTCCGGGTGCGCCCCTGGCTGACCAGACCCTGGGGTAGGACTCGCCATTGCCCTGCAGGGGTGCAGCGCCTGGGGAGCAAGCTTTGAAAAGCTCCCCACGTGCTCGCCGCATGACCCAGCTTTGCACACACATGCCTGGGATGCCTGCGTGTATTTGCATGTACTTGTCCGCATAGGCATGAGGGCCATCAACGTG
>NW_016857035.1:0-1106 GCF_001698545.2 Rhinopithecus bieti | reverse complement strand
TTTATTTTATATATTCAAATATATTTATTATATATACTAAAGCTTCTATAATTTCTATATATGCTAAGTATATTGCTAGATATAATTTCTTACATGATATCATTGTAGCCTAAGAATAATTCTGTATGATTATAATGATTATAATTATTTGATATGCATCGCAATTTGTTTAAGACCCACGATGTGGTCTTAGCGAATGTTTCAGGTCACTTCAAAAACATGTATATTCTGCAGTTAGAAGTAATATCCTATATGTGTCAATTGGGTCGGATTGATAGTGTAATTAAAATCTATATTTTCACAGACTTTTTGTCTCCTTATTCTAGTAGTTACTTAGAAAGGTTTGATAAAATCTCCAACTACAATTATGGATTTATCTATTTTTTTCCATTAGTTTTGTTAAATTTGGTTGATGTCTTTTGAAACTGTGTAATAATTAAGTGCATACATGCTTGAGATTTTATGTTTTCTTGATGACTTATTTGTTTTGCCATAACACATGTTCTTTTCTTTCTAGTAGTACTCTTGTCTTGAGATCTTCTTTGTCTGACGTTAGTATAGCTATGCAAGTTTTCTTATGCTTACTGTTTTCGTGAGAATATTTTCTACACTTTTAATTTGAATCCATCTGTGTCTTTTTGTCAAGGATGCTTTTTGTAAATAGCATATATTTAGGTATTGTTTTGTTATTCAGTATAGTAAGCTCTTTTAATTGGAATGGTTATCCCATTTGCATAGAATGTAATTATTTATATGTTTGTTTCAGTGTTCCATTTTGGTATTAATTGTTGGTCTTCTTTGTACTTTTTTTTCCCTGTTCTTCCTTTCATGTCTTCCGTTTGGTAAATCACATTTTTTGCCGGGAGACAGTATTTTATTTTATCTCTTGTATTGACATTTTAGTTATATCTCTTTTTAAATTGGTTGCTTTAGAAATTACAGTAGAAATTATTAAGTCACTACAGTCTACCTTTAAATAATAATAACATATGACCTCACAGTCTGCATAAGAATCTTATAAAAGTTTTAACAGTATAATTCCATTTATTTTCCTTATTCTTTGTTTCTTGGGTTATCATAATTTACTTCCAGATATGCTCTATTTT
>NW_016857034.1:0-1109 GCF_001698545.2 Rhinopithecus bieti | reverse complement strand
TTTTAATTTTCAGCTGAGACATCTTTCACATTTCTTAAACAGAAAGTAAACTGTAGTGGTAGATACTCTATAACATTTTCCAGATTAAAAAAAAAGGATCAAAGTGAGGGCGTAAGAAACTAAAATGAAAGTATCAACATCATCACCTTTTCTGATTGGTTACTGTAAGCATTTGGAAAAATCAAGTGTCAAAATCAAAGGCTCTTATGCTAATATTATCTTCAGGAATATTTAATACTCAGTAGAGCTCTGATGGGAAATAGCTGCTCTTTCAGAGAATCTGGTGGTTATTATAAGTTACTGTAATTAAGTTTATTTTAATTTGTGGAATCTAATTAAACCAATATTTTCTGTGGAGAAAAAAAGTAACCAAATACATTAGTTAGAATAATTTCTCATTAAATGTTGACACGTCAGGATTGTACACCTGTTACCAGAAAAGGGGTCTTGATCCACACCCCGGGAAAGGGTTTTTGGACCTCACACGAGAAGGAATTCAAGGTGAATCACAGAGTTCAGTGAGAAGAGACAGTTTATTAAAAGCCACTGCTTTACAGAGTAGGGCATCCTCAGAAAGCAAGTGGAGAAATGCACGATCTTTGTGTTGCGTTTTTCTTATATAGGGATCTTGTCTATGTAAAGACTAAACTAATCTGTGTCTGCGTGCAAGTGGGCTGACAACATGGCTAAATGTATTACTTTATTAATTTAAAGAAAATTATCCTGGACATTTTAGTGTGTAAGTACATCAAACCATAATTATAATTATTTTTGAAAGCATTTTTTTATGGGTATTGTGACATCTGGACTATTTGCTGTTGTCAGAGTGTGTCCTTATAGGTATCCTTAGGCTATTTCCTCAACTCTAAATATCTTATGACCATGGGTCATAACTGGCAAAGAACGTGCCTTGCTAATTTGAAGATGGAGATTTTAAAATGGTGTCATTCTGGTTCCGCTAGGCTCCTGCTTTGCTAACAGTATGAAAATACAAAAGAAACTAGGAAGCTTTTTTGGGGCGGGGGGACAAATAGGTCCTAAGATTAGATTAAAACATTTACAGAGAACAGTTTAAACTCAATTATCTTCTGCAAAGAAGTAGAGAAGTA
>NW_016857033.1:0-1699 GCF_001698545.2 Rhinopithecus bieti | reverse complement strand
ATTCTTAATAACTATGATTTCTAAGAAATTATTAAGAATCCAAAATATTCTCTCTCTTTTTTTCTTTTGAGACGGAGTCTTGCTCTGTCACCCAGGCTGGAGTGCAGTGGCACAATCTGGGCTCACTGCAACCTCTGCCTTCTGGGATCAAGCAATTCTGTCTCAGCCTTCCGAGTAGCTGGGATTATAGGTGAGTGCTACTATGCCTGGATAATTTTTGTATTTTTAGTAGAGACGGGGTTTTACCATGTTGGCCAGGCTGGTCTCAAACTCCTGACCTTAGGTGATTCACCTGCCTCAGCGTTCCAAAATGCTGGGATAACAGGTGTGAGCCACCACGCCCAACCTCTTTTCTTTCTTTCTTTTTTTTTTTTTAAAGTAGAGACATGGTCTCACTATGTTGCCCAGGCTGGAGTGAAGTGGCTCTATTCACAGGTGTGACCATAGCTAACTGCAGCCTCAAACTTGTGGCTTCAAGAGATCCTCCTGCCTCAGTCTCCTGAGGAGCTGGGACTACAGGTGTGTGCTACCACTCCTAGCAAAAAATATTATTTCTTCTTTCAACTTCACATATGATTTTTTCAAATGACCACTAAGCTGTTAAGACAATTAAATACCTACTAGGATGTTCAAACTTAACTACTTAACAGAGGCCAGGTGCGGTGGTGCCTATAATCCCAGCACTTTGGGAGGCTGAGGTGGGCAGATCGCTTAAGCCCAGGAGTTCGAGACCAGCCTGAGCAACATAGCGAAACCCTGGCTACAAAAATTACAAAAATTAGCTGGGTGTGGTGGTGCGCACCTGCAGTCCCAGCTACTTGGGAGGGTAAGGTGGGATGATCACTTGAGCCCAGAGAGGTTGAGGCTACAGTGAGCCGTGGTTGCACCACTGCACTCCAGCCTGGGCAATAGAGTAAGACACTGTCTCAACAAACGAAAAAACTGTTAGGTATTTCTTTTGGCTAAGGGACGCCATGAAAAATTTACGGAGACATAGTGAGTCGAGAAAGTTTGGGAATCTTGAGTCATGAGTTGAGCAAGTTTGGGAACCTCTAGTCTAAACCATTTTCACAGAGGCCAGCCCTGCACTTGCCCCCAACACTTGGCTCATTTGTAGCTAAATATATCTCACCAAATTCAAAGCTTCTTCCTTTATAAGAAAATACTGTCTGAGTCTCTTTATTCTCTCTCAAGAAAAGTAAACAGAGAAGAGCAGTGACTTTAAAGATGACAGTTCTTCTCCTTTTTCCATCTTACTGAATATGCAAATTTGGTAATACTATTAAGTTTCAAATATTTATATACTTTCATAAAGCATCACCATCTCTACAGATTTGGTCTGAGGAAGCTCTTATAGAGGTGCATGAAGACAATGGACAGAAATGTTCCCTACAGCATTGTTTATAACGGCAAATACTGGAAACCACCCAAATGTCCATCAGCAGCACCAAGTACCTCTGTAGAATGAAGAGGCTACAAAGAAATACCCAAGATTCTGGCCGGGCGCGGTGGCTCAAGCCTGTAATCCCAGCACTTTGGGAGGCCGAGACGGGCGGATCACGAGGTCAGGAGATCGAGACCATCCTGGCTAACACGGTGAAACCCCGTCTCTACTAAAATACAAAAAAAAAAAAACTAGCCGGGCGGAGGTGGCGGGCGCCTGTAGTCCCAGCTACTCGGGAGGCTGAGGCAGGAGAAT
>NW_016857032.1:0-1699 GCF_001698545.2 Rhinopithecus bieti | reverse complement strand
TCACGTGGTTCTCATGCCATGGTTTTCAGCTCCATTGGGTCATTTAAGGACTTCTCTACACTGGTTATTCTAGTTAACCATTCATCTAATATTTTTTCAAGGTTTTTAGCTTCTTTGCGATGGATTCGAACTTCCTCCTTTAGCTGGGAGAAGTTTGATTGTCGGAAGCCTTCTTTTCTCAACTCGTCAAAGTCATTCTCCGTCCAGCTTTGTTCCGTTACTGGCAAGGAGTTGCGTTCCTTTGGAGCAGGAGAGGCACTTTGATTTTTAGAATTTTCAGATTTTCTGCTCTATTTTTTCCCCATCTGTGTGGTTTTATGTACCTTCGGTCTTTGATGATGGTGATGTACAGACGGGGTTTTGGTGGGGATGTCCTTTCTGTTTGTTAGTTTTCCTTCTAACAGTCAGGACCCTCAGCTGCAGATCTGTTGGAGTTTGCTGGAGGTCCAGTTCAGACCCTGTTTGCCTGGGCATCAGCAGCAGAGGCTGCAGAACAGCAAATATTGCTGAACAGCAAATGTTGCTGCCTGATCATATCTCCGGAGGCTTTGCCTCAGAGGGGTACCCGGCTATGTGAGGTGTCAGTCTGCCCCTACTTGAGGGGCGCCTCCCAGTTAGGCTACTCAGGGGTCAGAGACCCACTTGAGAAGGCAGTTTGTTTGTTCTCAGATCTCAAACTTCATGCTGGGAGAACCACTGCCTTCTTCAAAGCTGTCAGACAGAAACATTTAAATCGGCAGAGGTTTCTGCTGCCTTTTGTTCAGCTATGCCCTGCCCCCAGAGGTGGAGTCTACAGAGGCAGGTAGGCCTCCTTGTACTGTGGTGGGCTCCACCCAGTTCGAGCTTCCTGGCAGCTTTGTTTACCTACTCAAGCCTCAGCAATGGAGGGCACCCCTCCCCCAGCCTTGCTGCTGCCTTGCAGTTCGATCTCAGACTGCTGTGCCAGCAATGAGCAAGGCTGTGTGAGTGTGGGACCCTCCAAGCCAGGCATGGGATATGATCTCCTGGTGTACCGTTTGCTAAGGCCCTTAGAAAAGTGCAGTATTAGGGTGGGAGTGACCTGATTTTCCAGGTGCTGTCTGTCATGGCTTCCCTTGGCTAGGAAAGGGAATTCCCTGACCGCTTGCACTTCCCAGGTGAGATGATGCCTTGCCCTGCTTCAGTTCTCGCTCAGTGGGCTGCACCCACTGTCCTGCATGCACTGTCCAACATGCCCCAGTGAGATGACCCCGGTACCTCAGTTGGAAATGCAGAAATCACCCATCTTCTGTGTTGCTCACATTAGGAGCTGTAGGCTGGAGTTGTTCCTATTTGGCCATCTTGGAACCACTGGCTCAGCAGCTGTCTAAGTCAGCCCCCTCCTGATTCACTCTGTGATGTGCAAACCACAGTTTGGGGCCTTTTCATCCTCATCAGCAGTGTTTAGGATTGATTGCTTCGTAGCAAGACTGACTCTGTGCTAAGTTAGGGCACCCTTTTTAACTGAGGGTGCACATTTGGGAGACAAGTTAGGGCAAAAGGTGCCATCTTGAACCCTTGAGAATCCACTTTATAGGCAGAAAACAGAATTGTCAATTCAAAAATTTGTGAATTAAATACAAAATATCTGCTATGATCTGAATGTTGTATCCCCCCAAAATCTAAACCAAGCTTGTCCAACTCACAGCCCACAGGCCACATGTGGCCCAGGACAGCTTTG
>NW_016857031.1:0-1699 GCF_001698545.2 Rhinopithecus bieti | reverse complement strand
GACCTCCTGGGCTCAAGTGATCCTCCCACCTCAGCCTCCAGGTAGCTGGGACTACAGGCACTTGCCACCATGCTCAGCTTTTTTTTTGTTTTTTTTTGGTTTTTTTTTTTTTTTTTATAGAGATGGGGTCTCACTATGCTGCCCTGGCTGGTCTGGAACTCCTGGGCTCAAGCGATCCTCCTGCCTCAACCCCTCAAAGTGCTTAGATTGTAGGCGTGAGCAACTGCGCCCAGCCTGGGATAAAGCTTCTTTTGCCTTGACTGGGATCTATGGATTGTGTGGTGGTTAATTTTAGGTGCCAACTTGAATGGATTAAAGAATATCTAGAAACCTGGTAAAGCATTATTTATCCAATCTCCCAGAGCCCCGGAGAGAACAAAAACAGGGAGGTAACTATGTCAAGCTATCTGTTGGAGCTGGGACACATTCTTCCTCTCCCGTCCTTGGACAACAACTCCAGGCTCCCCAGTCTTTAAACTCCAGGACTTCTCCCCTCTCCTCCACCCTTCCTGGCTTCTCAGGCCTTTGGTCTCAAACTGAGTTACACCATCAGATTCCCTGATTCTGAGGCCTTCAGGACTTGAATTGAGCCATACTACCAGCATCCCAGGGTCTCCAGTCTGCAGATGACCTGTCGTGGAACTTCTTGCCAATTTCCCTAATAAATAAACTCCATTTTGTCTTTCTCTCTTTCTCTCCTGTTGGATGTGTCTCCCTGGAGAACACTGACTAATACAGATTGAGGCTGGAAGGAACAGATCTTCTTTGCTTAGTCCTGGGAAAACACACATCCATGTACATAGAGTAGATTGCCCTCACGAACAGGTATGGCCAGGCTGGACCAAATTCCATAGGCTCTGACCTCAGCCAGAGCTACTGTAGTCTTATAGCAGTTACTCCCCAGGACTGTGCCTTGCTTTGCTGATTCTCTGACTCCATCGTGCTCAGAAAAGCAGATCCGGATCACAGAGGCAAGGAACAGAAGGCAGTCTTGCAGACACGCCTCAACCCGTTTGCATAGATTGAATCCCTTGGCCAGAGCAGTGGCCCAGAAATGAATGAATGGAATCTCTCAGACCACCTGCAGCTACCTGACCTACCTGACCCCTCCACTAGGAGGTGCTCAACATAACTACAGGGCGAAGCTGGCCAGACTGCGGGACATGGGGTGATGAAAGCACTACCAGCCCTTCAATCTAACCTGCTTGCAGTCTTTTTTTTTTTCTTTTGAGACAGAGTTTTGCTCTTGTCACCCAGGCTAGATTGCAATGGCGCGATCTTGGCTCACAGCAACCTCTGTCTCCTGGGTTCAAGGAATTCTTCTGTCTCAGGCCCTCCCTGCTTGGAGTCTTTTTATTAAAGATGTCAGATGTGGCCAGGTGTGGTGGCTCACGCCTGTAAGCCCAACACTTTGGGAGGCCAAGGTGGGTCGATCACCAGGAGGTCGAGACCAGCCTAGGCAATATGGTAAAATCCCATCTCTACAAAAAATACAAAAATGAGCCAGGCACGCGCCTGCAGTCCTAGCTACTCGGGAAGCTGAGGTGGGAGGATGACTTGAGCCCAGGAGGCAGAGGTTGCAGTGAGCCTAGATTGCACCAGTGCACTCCAGCCTGGGTGACAGAGATCCCACCTCAAACAAACAAACCCACCAAAGATGTCACATGTAGCTTTGCCCTAAAATCACTCAGTATATATA
>NW_016857030.1:0-1080 GCF_001698545.2 Rhinopithecus bieti | reverse complement strand
ATATGTGTTTCCCCATCAGATAAAATATGTCTATCATTTAACCTATGTACTCACATGGAAAAATATCTGGAACGGAGTTCTTAATGGTAATAATAGTTACTTTGGACCAGGCGCGGTGGCTCACGCCAGTAATCCTAGCACTTCGGGAGGCCAGGGCAGTCAGATCACCTGAGGTCAGGAGTCCCAGAGCATCCTAGCCAACATGGGGAAACCCCATCTCTACTAAAAATACAAAAAAATTAGCCAGGCATGGTGGCAGGCTCCCGTAGTCCCAACTGCTCGGGAGGCTGAGGCAGGAGAGTCACTTGAACCTGGGAGGCAGAGGTTGCAGTGAGCCGAGGTCACACCACTGCACTCCAGCATGGGTGATAGAGCAAGACTCTATTTCAAAAAAAAAAAATAAAATTAAAATTAAAAAAATAGCCCGGGCACGGTGGCTGACACCTGTAATCCCAGCACTTTGGGAGGCCAAGGTGGGTGGATCACGAGGTCAGGAGATCGAGACCATCCTGGCTAACACGGTGAAACATCGTCTCTACTAAAAATACAAAAAACTAGCCAGACACGGTGGCGGGCGCCTGTAGTCCCAGCTGCTTGGGAGGCTGAAGCAGGAGAATGGCGGTGAACCTGGGAGGCGGAGCTTGACGTGAGCAGAGATTGCGGCACTGCACTCCAGCCTGGGCGGCAGAGTGAGACTCCATCTCAAAATAAATAAATAGCCGGGCGCGGTGGCTCAAGCCTGTAATCCCAGCACTTTGGGAGGCCGAGACGGGCGGATCACGAGGTCAGACGATCGAGACCATCCTGGCTAACACAGTGAAACCCCGTCTCTACTAAAAAATACAACAACAACAAAAAATACTAGCCGGGCGAGGTGGCGGCGCCTGTAGTCCCAGCTACTCGGGAGGCTGAGGCAGGAGAATGGAGTAAACCCGGGAGGCGGAGTTTGCAGTGAGCTGAGATCCGGCCACTGCACTCCAGCCTGGGCGACAGAGCGAGACTCCGTCTCAATAAATAAATAAATAAAAATAAATAAATAAATACTGGAAGTATTAGTTAAGTGAATATTTGTATTATTTT
>NW_016857029.1:0-1697 GCF_001698545.2 Rhinopithecus bieti | reverse complement strand
CCGGCCGAGAATGTTCTTGTTTTTAAGAAATATACACTGGGCCGGGAGTGGTGGCTCACACCTGTAATCCCAGCACTTTGGGAGGCCAAGGTGGGTGGATCACCTGAGGTCAGGAGTTCGAGATCAGCCTGGCCAACATGGTGAAACCCCGTCTCTAATAAAAATACAAAAGTTAGCCGGGTATGCACCTGTAATCCCAGCTACTCAGGAGGCTGAGGCAGGAGAATCACTCGAACCTGGGAGATTGCAGTGAGCAGATATTGCACCACTGCATTCCAGCCTGGGCAACAAGAGTGAAACTCTGTCTTAAAAAAAAAAAAGAAATATACACTGAAGTATTTAGGAGTGAAAAGGCAGCATTCTGTCCCTTACTCCCAAGTGACTTGGAGCTCAGGGAAGGGGAGGGGAGATATGTGTGTAAATATGGGGGCACTGAAAGAGAGAGAGAGGGACACAAATGTCAAATGTTAACATTTGGGGAACTGGGGTAAAGGGTATGAAGACATTCTTTGCACTATTCATGCAACTTTTTGATGTAAATCTGAGATTATGTCAAAATAAAAGTTAAAAGAAAACAGGACATCATAAAGAAAACCAACAGACAAGACCAAATTGGGAGAAGATATTTGTGAGACATAATCAAAAAAGGATTACCATTAAGGATATGTCAAAAAGTCTCATGAGTTCTCAAGAGAGACAAACAATCCAATGGAAAAATGGGCACACGACTTGGATGGGAACTTAACAGGAACAGAACAGCCAAAACCACATGGAAAGATGTCCAACCTCATCAGTAACCAGGAAAATGCAAACCCCAACTACACTGAAATGCCACTTGAAATACACTGAAATACACTGAAATGCTACACTGAAATGCCACTCATCATTCTGATGAGTATACATCTGTCAATAATAAGTGTTGGTGAGATGGGGCTGTAGATAGGGCTGTGAATTGGTGCCACCATTTTGGAAAACTGGCCTTATCTAGTCAAGTTGACACTATCAGACCCTGTGACCTGATGGGTGCCTGTATACCCTTGAAAGACTCCTGCGTACAGCACCAGGAGCTGTGTCAGGAAAGAATAGTCATAGCCACCCAAGCAGGAAACATGGAGTCCTCCCCTGCTGCCATCTCCCATGGATGAGAATCCAGAACTACTGCATTACAGGTGGGGAAGCTGAGGTGTGCGATGGGAAAGGGACGGTCCAAAACACCACGTGGGCTCTGAGGGAGGGCCAGAGGAGAGGTCTGCTGTGGCAGGAGAAGTGGGGAGGAGGATAAGACTTCGAAGGGGACAGGGGGAAAGGGGGAAAGTGGGGAGCTCTCTTGGTCTCACACTTGGCAGAGTGGAGGCCAGAGTAGGAAGCATCCCCATCTTATTCCTTCGCTCCCAGCCACCGGCCAGGTTCCTAGAGCTCAGGGCGGGGGGCCTCCGAGGCAGTCCTCTTCCACTGGCCTAGAGAGCAGTGGGGACCTTCCCACCAGAGCAGAAAAGAGGTTGCTCAGCGGTGCAGTACTCCTCTTCCCTCCAGAGGGTCCCAGACCCTCCAGGAACTCTCGGAGCACTGGGCACTTTCTACCTAGGAAAGGATCCAATATCCTGGATTTGCAAATATTCAGGAAGGTTGGAAGCCTCTGAATCCATTCACAAAATCGCAACCCCTACCCAGCTCCCAGCCTAGGGGTGGGGATGGCG
>NW_016857028.1:0-1696 GCF_001698545.2 Rhinopithecus bieti | reverse complement strand
TCCCTTCTGCAGATGACAAACTCAGGGATGGAAGAGTTGAGTCACCCAGTCAAGGTTGTGAGTATAAGACAGGGTTGTGTGGGACCTGACCCCACACCAGGGCCTCTCCTGCCCAGCTGCTCAGGGGAAAAGCATGCTGCTGGCAGCTTGGACAGGGCTGGGTCCAGTGCCTAGGGGTCCTGGGGTTGTGCATGGTTATGAGATAAATCAGAGAAATAAGCCTAGTCGTGTGTGGCCAGCGGGTGGCCACATCACACAGCAAAGCCACCCTCTTCAGAGTGGGCCGGGTCCCATGCTAGAGGAAGCAGGCAATCTTGAAAGCCTGTCTGTGGTTAAATGTCCATGCCAGCAGCCTCAGGCCAGACTCCTGGCAGTCTGCACAGACCAGAGCAAAACAGCCTCCTGAAGTACGTATGCCCATCACACCTGCAGGCCTCGTGGCTTCCCCTACACTCTGCTTTCAGGGTTTCTGATTTCCAGAAAGGGAGCCTAGACTGGGCAGGCACAATTCATTTCCAGCCCTCACAAGCTCCCTCTTGGGGCTTTCTGTGGCTCTTCTCTGCCTAGGCCACATTAACCAAGGTTAGTCACCCAGAGGAAGGAAGGGGATGGTCTTGCTCTGCACCAGGCTATCTTCACCTCTATGCCCCATCTCGGGGAGGGATGGGACACAGCCAGGCAGGGTCTAGGGGTGGGTGGGGCACATCCTCTGAGCAAGAGCAAGGATGGCACAGCCGGAGAGGGGCGGCCGCCACCCCTGCCAGGTCTCCGCAGGGTGGTCCTGGTGCAGAGAGAACAGGTGGGTTTGTGAGGCCAGGGGCAGGAGCTTCAGACAGCTAGCAGTTTTGAACAGTTCAGCAATTTAAGAACGGGCTGCTTTAAGGGTTAGTGGAGGTGTTCAAGCAGGGTCTGGAAAAGTCAGTCTTTCTGGGCTGATGTGGCTGGGGTGGGTCACCCACACATATGCTCACCCACTACGCCACTATGCAATGGGGAGCCCAGCACAAGTTAAGTACACAGATTTCACCCCTGCAACGAGCCCGTCAAGAAAGCACTGCTCTTCCCATTCTCCAGATGAGAAAATGGAGGCTCGGGAAGGGCCCACTTGCCCAGGATTGCAGAGCACAGAGCAGAGCCAAGATTCAAATCCATGTCATTTTTCTAGTCCTTCCCACTCTGGAATGCTCTCGGGACTGGAGGTAGTCTCCAAGAGCTAGCCTGGCCCCAAGGAGCAGAATGCAAGGACACAAAGAAATGGACCTCAAAGGAAAACTCAGTGTGTAAAGAAGGGACATAAAGTTGGCCAGCTGCGGTGGCTCACGCCTGCAATCCCAGCACTTTGGGAGGTTGAGGTGGGACACTGTTTGAGGCCAGGAGTTTGAGATCAGTCTGAGAAACATAGCAAGACCCTGTCTCCACAAAGCATTTTTTAAAAATATTAGCTGGGCATGATGGCAAGTGTCTATAGTCCCGGTGCTTTGGGAGGCCATGGCAGGAGGATCACTTGAGGCCAGGAGTTGAAGACCAGCCTGGGTAACATAATAAGACTCCATCTCTACAAAATTTTTTTTTTTTTTGAGACAGAGTCTCGCTCTGTCCCCAGGCTGGAGTGCAGTGGTGTGATCTCTGCTCACTGCAAGCTCCGCCCCCCAGGGTTCACGCCATTCTCCTGGCTCAGCCTCCCAAGTAGCTGGGA
>NW_016857027.1:0-1696 GCF_001698545.2 Rhinopithecus bieti | reverse complement strand
GAGTGTGGATTTCCTTACTCAGTGGTGTCTGTGATAGATTTACTCACTGATGTCTTGATTTTTTTGGTTTGTTTGATACGCTGCTGGATTGACAGAGTTTATTTTCTTTCTTGTGCCAAAATGGTTTCATTTTACTGACATGAAAATATCCATAAAGATAACCTTCCAGAAAAAGACCGAATTATAGTGGACCACTGCTGTTCTCTGACAGGCTCTCTGTTAGGAGTGGTCACAAATACCGTCTCATTTCCCCATTCATGTGTCTGAATAAAGCTGCAATTATCTGCTTTTACAGATCAGGAAGCAGAGGCTCAAAGCAGTGAGGCAGATTGTGCACCTGTGTGTAGGGAGCATGTGGTAGATGTCGTCGGACGCGTCTGTGGCTTGCTCCACCTCCTCCAGGGGCTCATGTTCTACATATGACCAAAGTCATTGGTGACACAAACATCTTCAGTGCCAGTTATACCGCCAGTATATGGGTGTATATCCACACAATCTTTAATCTTTGGTAGACCCAGTTGACCAAGTCAAAAGGCACAGTATTAGAACTTTAGAATTCTTGATAACCAAGCACTTCTGACAGCTCCCTTAAGCTGTCAACTTCTAAAAACTGGGCTAAATTGGAAGTCTGTTCCTTCCTGCCACCCCGTATGGCCCAGTAACTTATGTGGTTAGTTTCCCTTCCTCTGTGACTCTTCATGGCTTTTTATGCTTCTTTCAGTACCTGATATGCATTTGCTAATTATCTTAATGTCAACAACTCAGGGAAGGAAATATACTTACTTCTGGATAACCAAGGGGCAGTGCTTTATAACAACTTGTATACATTGTTATCACACTTTGACTCTATAGATAGCAATGATTATTTGATGAGTGTTATGCTGTGCGGTACTTTATATCAAGTACGTTCTATTTTAGAATAGCCTTCTCTGTTTTCATCTGCTAGAAGGCATCAGTGTGCTATGCTTCCAACAAAGACATTCATGAATGATCTCAGCAGAGATGCACTCAGCTGCATAAATAAATAAAAAAGCAGTAAAATAGCTAAATTTAGTATTTATGGTTTTTGTAAATTATTAAGAGACTCACCTTGAATTTTATGGAAGCAAATCAACTTTAGCAACAAAAGTCAGGATTTAATAAAAAATCAGCCTTCATAGATTTAAGTAATCAATAATAAATGATGCATTTTCATAATTTTAAAATTATAAGCATTTGCATAAAATATTAATGTTTTGAAACCCTGTTCTTCGAAGTCTCCTCCATGCTATATTTACATCTATGCATGTGCATCATCCTTAAGAGTTACTATCATACTCTTCTGCTTTTCACACATGCTTGTTATTTCTGGACTCCTTTGCTTATCAAGAGGTGCTGAAATAAATATTTTTAGCAGCTTCTTAATATCACCTATAAATCAATGCACTTTAAAAGTGAAAGGTATGAAATGAACACCTTGCCCACCACTCTCAGTGCCAAGTCTGATTGTTTATTTTAAGATGAATTCTTAGAAGTAAAAATGCCACATTAAAACCTAGTCCTAGTCAATGTTCACATCTGTTTCTGAGCGTTTTCTGGGAACATGCTGAGCACTCACACACCTGCCAACACCGCACAGACATCCATGTCTGCATGTCTTCGCTGATGCGAGGTGTTGCTGTTCCTTTTAAACATTTACCTGCCTGGTAGTTTAAAA
>NW_016857026.1:0-508 GCF_001698545.2 Rhinopithecus bieti | reverse complement strand
ACACACATATATATATATACACATATATATACACACACATATATATATACACATATATATACACACACATATATATATACACACATATATATATACACATATATATACACACATATATATATATACACATATATATATATACACACATATATATATATATATATTTTTTTTAGACGGAGTCTTGCTCTGTTGCCCAGGCTGGAGTGCAGTGGCATGATCCTGGTTCACTGCAACCTCCGTCTCCCAGGTTCAAGCAATTCTCCTGCCTCAGCCTCCCAAGTAGCTGGGATTACAGGGCCTGCCACCATGCCTGGCTAATTTTTGTATTTTCGTATTTTTTTTTTTTTTTGAGATGGAATTTCGCTCTTGTTGCCCAGGCTGGAGCACAATGGCGTGATCTCAGCTCACCGCAACCTCCACCTCCCAGATTCAAGCGATTCTCCTGCCTCAGCTTTCCCAAGTAGCTGGGATTACAGGCATGCGCCACCATGCCCAGCTAATTTTGTAT
>NW_016857025.1:0-1332 GCF_001698545.2 Rhinopithecus bieti | reverse complement strand
CGACCATTAGATAACAATAACTCTCCAGAGTGGCAATCTCATGGTCATGCTATTTTAGTAGTTCCCTGGCCTCAGGACCTGATCCATAGAATTTGTTCTAGTAGATATAGATATAGATCTATCTATCTATATATCTATCTATATATTTTTTTTGAGACAGAGTCTTGCTCTGTTGCCCAGGCTGGAATGCAGTGGCATGCCAACACACCTGGCTAATTTGAACCCTCCACCTGCTGGGTTCAAACGATTCTTGTGCCTCAGCCTTCCAACTACCTGGGATTACATGTATCTGTCACCGTGCCTGGCTAATTTTTGTAATTTTAGTAGAGCTAGGGTTTCACCATGTGGGCCAGACTGGTCTTGACCTCCTGGTCTCAAGTAATCTGCCTACCTCGGCCTCCCAAAGTGCTGGGATTACAGGCATGAGCCACCATGCCCAACCCGTTCTAGCACATAATTTTCATTTTGATACTTTTGGATATGTATCCTCTGGGCCGAGTTCCTGTATTTATACATACATATACTACTAATAATTTTGATAAAATATTTTATATTAATAGGTGTGACAGCTAGGTTCAGTGGCTCATGGTAATCCTAGCACTTTGGGAAGCCATGGCAGGAGGATCACTAGAGGCCAGGAGTTCCAGATCAGCTTGCAACACAGCAAGACCCCATCTCTACAAAAAAACTTAAAAAATTAGCCAGGTGTGTTGGCATGTGCCTGTAGTCCTAGCTACTCAGGAGTCTGAGGCAGGAGGATTGCTTGAGCCCAGGAATTTGAGGCTGCAGTGAGCTATGATTGTGCCATTGCACTCTAACCTGGGTGACAGAGTGAGATCCTGTCTCAAACAAAAAACGGTAGGTGTCAAATTTCCTCGATGTTTTGGAAAAGAACATTTTAATAGCAACCAATGGTGCTCTGATTATAATATTTCATGAGGCTCACTGCTATCCAATAATGCACAGTCATAGACAGTATTTCTTAATGTGTTTACTACCTAATTTAAGAGTTTTACATTTTCTCCAATTTTTTTTTTTGAGACGGAGTCTTGTCCTGTCTCCTAGGCTGGACTGCAGCGGCGCCATCTCAGCTCACTGCAACCTCTGCCCACTGTAACCTCTGCCTCCCGGGTTCAAGCGATTCTCTTGCCTCAGCCTCCCGAGTAGCTGGATCTATAGAAGTATGCCACCACGCCCGACTAATTTTTTGTATTTTTAGTAGAGACGGGGTTTTGCCATGTTGGCCAGGATGGTCTTGATCTCCTGACCTCGTGATCCGCCCACCTCGGTGTCCCAAAGTGCTGAGATTACAGGTGTGAGCCACCGCGCCCG
>NW_016857023.1:0-728 GCF_001698545.2 Rhinopithecus bieti | reverse complement strand
TTTTGAGACAGAGTCTTGCTCTTATCTCCTAGGCTGGAGTGCAGTGGCACAACCTTGGGTCACTGCAACCGCCGCCTCCCAGGTTCAAGCAATTCTCCTGCCTCAGCCTCCCGAGTAGCTGGGATTACAGGCATGCACCACCACACCTGGCTAATTTTTGTACTTTCAGTAGAGACGGGGTTTCACCATGTTGGCCAGGCTGGTCTTGAACTCCTGACCTCAGGTGATCCACCCACCTCGGCCTCCTAAAGTGCTGGGATTACAGGCGTGAGCCACTGCACCTGGCCTCTGTTGAACAACCTCTTTTGCACAAATATGTCGAATTTGAATTTTCACATATTAATTAGCCCAATTCAATGACTTCTCAAGTCAGCTTTCAGTCAATGCAGGCCTTTGTACTTTGATAATTGCATAGTGTAATCCTTCTTTTTCTACTCGTCCACAGATTCTCACTAGTGAAGTGCTATTCTTTTTTCATTGGGGCTAAAAATAAGAAAACTAGGGACCCTCTGTTTTAACTATATTCTGCATGACACTACTGTGGCAGTTTGGGGAAGCAAGAAGAAAAAGAATTTGCAGGCTGGGCACAGTGGCTCAGGCCTGTCACCCCAGCACTTAGGGAGGTGGAGGCAGGAGGATTGCTTGAGCCCAGGAATTTGATACCAGCCTGGACAACATAGCAAGACCCCATCTCTACAAAGGAAGAACTTTTTTTTTTTTTTTTTTTT
>NW_016857022.1:0-883 GCF_001698545.2 Rhinopithecus bieti | reverse complement strand
TATAAAGCAGTTTCTCAGAATACTTCTTGTTGGTTGTTGTCTGAGGGTATTTCCTTTGCCACCATAGGCTTCAATGCACTCTCAGATATTCCTTCTCAGACACCACAAATACAGTGATGCCAAAGTTCTCCCTCAACAGAAACATTTAGTTCTATGAGTTAAATGTACACATCACAGAGGAGTTTCTCTTAAAGCTTCTTTCTAGTTTTTATCTGAAGATACTCATTTTCACCATATTCCTCAAAGCGCTCCTGAATATCCCATTGCAGATTAAATGAAAAAAGTGTTAGCAAACTTCTCAATGCAAACAACAGTGTTACTCAGTGCAGTGAATTCATGCATCACAAAGCAGCTTCACAGAAAACTTCTTTTTGGTTTTTATCTGAGCATATTTCCTTTGTCACTGTAGGCTTCAATGCACTCCCAAATATCCTATTACATATTTCACCAAAGAGTGTTTTAAAACAAATCCATGAAAATAAAGGTGTAAGTCTGTGAGATGAATTCACACATCACAAAGAACTTTCTCAGAAAGCTTCTTTCTAGATTTTGTCTGAGGGTATTTACTTTGTCACCATAGGCTTCAATGTGATCTCAAATATCCCTTCTCAGATTCCCCAAAAACAGTGCAACCAAACTGCTAAATGAAAAGAATCATGTAACTCTTTGAGATAAATTAACACATCACAAAGCAGTTTCTCAGAAAGCTTCTTTCTACTTTTTACATGAGGATATTTTCTTTGTCACTATAAGCTTCTGAGCACTCCAAAATATCCCATTGCAGATTCCAAGAAAACAGTGCCATGAAACTGCTAAATGAAAAACACAGTGTAACTCAGTGTGATGAATTCAAACATCACAAAGAAGTTTTGCAGAAAGGTTC
>NW_016857021.1:0-295 GCF_001698545.2 Rhinopithecus bieti | reverse complement strand
GAGATAATCATGTGGTTTTTGTCATTGGTTCTGTTTATGTGATGGGTTATGTTTATTGCGATGTGCATGTTGAACCAGCCTTGCATCCCATGGATGCAGCCCACTTGATTGTGGTGGATAAGCTTTTTAATGTGCTGCTAGATTCGATTTGCCAGTATTTTATTGAGAACTTTTGTATCAATGTTCATCAGTGATATTGGCCTGAATTTTTGTTGTTGTTGTTGTTGTGTCTCTACCAGGTTTTGATATTAGCATGATGCTGGCCTCATAAAATGAGTTAGGGAGCAGTCTGTTT
>NW_016857020.1:0-295 GCF_001698545.2 Rhinopithecus bieti | reverse complement strand
TGGAACCTCCTTGCTATATCCTCACACGGCAAAGAGAGGGAGAGAAGACCTGCTTGCTCATGTTTCTTCCTATAAGGGCATTAATTTCATCATGCAGGATACAAACATTCAGTGCATAGCACCTGGGAAGGCTCAGTTAGGTCCAAGGTGGGGACAGGGTGCCAGGAGGAGCAAAAATTTCTGTGAATC
The DNA here is from genome assembly GCF_001698545.2 of Rhinopithecus bieti. Lineage (NCBI taxonomy): Eukaryota > Metazoa > Chordata > Mammalia > Primates > Cercopithecidae > Rhinopithecus > Rhinopithecus bieti. The sequence goes on along the minus strand of NW_016857020.1, from coordinate 106 downwards.
TGGCACTCTCTTCCCCCTTCCACTCCTCTTCCTCCTCCTCCTCCTCCTCCTCCTTCTGATCCCCTCCCTCTTTCTCCTCTGCAGCTCTCCACTCCCTTCCTAGACT
>NW_016857019.1:0-293 GCF_001698545.2 Rhinopithecus bieti | reverse complement strand
TACCAAACTATTCCATGAAAAGTATCGTGTAACTCTGTGAAATGTATTCACATACCAGAAAGCAGTTTCGCAGAAAGCTTCTTTCTAGTTTTTATCTGAGGATATTGACTTTGTCACCATAGGTTTCAATGCGATCCAAAATATCCCTTATCAGATTCCCCAAAAAAGTGCTACCAAACAGCTCCATGAAAAGAATCATGTGACTCAGTGAGATGAATTCACAAATCACAAAGCAGTTTCTCAGAAAACTTCTTTCTAATTTTGTCTGAGGATATTTCCTTTGTCATCATAAG
>NW_016857018.1:0-879 GCF_001698545.2 Rhinopithecus bieti | reverse complement strand
AGTCCCACCAACAGTGTAAAAGTGTTCCTATTTCTCCACATCCTCTCCAGGACTTCGGCATGGGCAAGGACTTCATGTCTAAAACACTAAAAGCAATGGCAACAAAAGCCAAAATTGACAGATGAGATTTAATTAAACTAAAGAGCTTCTGGACAGCAAAAGAACCTATCATCAGAGTGAACAGGCAATCTACAGAATGGGAGAAAATTTTGCAATCCACTCATCTGACTAAGGTCTAATATCCAGAATCTACAAAGAACTCAAACAAATTTATAAGAAAAAAAAAAACATCAAAAGGGGCAAAGGATATGAACAGACACTTCTCAAAAGAAGACAGCTATGCAGCCAACAGACGCATGAAAAAATGCTCATCATCACTGGCCATCGGAGAAATGCAAATCAAAACCGCAATGAGACACCATCTCACACCAGTTAGAATGGCGATCATTAAAAAGTCAGGAAACAGAAGGAGGGCATTCTTAATGAGTCAGAGAAAAGACAGGAAATGTACTGTTTTCCTTAATGATAAGGATATTTTCTCATCCACTTCTTTGCTACATTTCCTCAGGAAAAAATATCTCTAGATGACCAACATGTGGCACTGAGCAGGAATAAGCTTCACAGTTAAATACATGTTTATAGTCTTCACTTCCCCAAAGCTCTATAGTATTTATTTGACTTTTTAATCATGCTCCAAAGCAAATGATGTTAAAACACATAATTATAGAAATTTAACAAGTTAATGTTCAAGGATGTAAGTGAGAGTAAACAGACATAATGAGAAAAAATAACTGCCATAATATTAATTAACCAGCTTTGTGTATTTTGGAAGTAAATGCATATTATTATTGATCTTATAATAGCAATTTGAATAACATA
>NW_016857017.1:0-1700 GCF_001698545.2 Rhinopithecus bieti | reverse complement strand
ATTTTTTTGAGACTAGATTCTTAATGTCAAAAGACAAAGCTAGGTCGGGCATGGTGACTCACGCCTGTAATCCCAGCACTTGGGGAGACCAAGCCAGGCAGATCACAAAGTCAAGGGTTCGAGACCAGCCTGCCCAACATGGTGAAACCCCATCTCTACTAAAAATACAAAAAAAAATAGCTGGGCATGGTGGCAGCGCCTGTAGTCCAGCTACTCAGGAGGCTGAGGCAGGAGAATGGCGAGAACCCAGGAGGCGGAGCTTATAGTGAGCCAAGATCGCACCACTGCACTCCAGCCTGGGTGACAGAGCAAGACTCTGTCTAAAAAAAAAAAAAAAAAAAAAAACAAAGCTAGAACCAATGGATAGAAGTTATGGGAAGAAATACTTTTATAAAGGGAAAACTTGCTAAAAACGAAGTTCTTAATCACAAGAGAATTTCAGGTAGAAACTAAAAGAGGTATGTTATAGAAACTAAACTAGGGATGTTGTAGAGGGGATTCATACATAGGGTAGTCTGGACTAGAGAAACCAAGGTATTAAAGAGGATTAGCTGACTCAATATAACATTTGAGGTTCGTGAAGATGAATTGATCCCATGAAACAGGTCTTTTTAGGAAGGTTATTGTTTGTTTCACAGTTTCTGACCTAAATCTTTGTTACACGTAAAATAAGTAAGAACGGACTTGAGGCCAGAAAGCTGTGGATGACAGAAGGGATTGGTGCATTCTCAGTGAATTTTGGTACAGATTGGGTGGGTATATGAGTAGTTTTTTAATACATTTACTATGTACATATTAATGAAAAGTTGTTTCCTAAACTGTACTAAAAGGCTTATTAAAGAAATTTAGAGGCTGGATGGAGTGACTCATGCCTGTAATCCCAGCATTTTGGGAGGCCAAGGTGAACACATCACTTGAGCCTGGGAGTTCAAGACCAGCCTGGGCAACATGGTGAAACCCTGTCTCTGCAAAAAATACAAAAATTAGCCAGGTGTGGTGGCTCATGACTGTAATCCCAGCTACTTAGGAGGCTGAGGTATGAGAATCGCTTGAACCTGGGAGACGGAGGTTGCAGTGACCTGAGATCATGCCACTGCATTCCAGCCTTGGTGACAGAGCGAGACTGTCTCAAAAAACAACAACAAAAAAAACCCAAAGAGGCCAGGCAAGGTGGTTCACACCTGTAATCCCAGCACTTTGGGAGGCTGGGGCGGGCTGATCACCTGAGGTCAGAAGTTCGAGACCAGCCTGGCCAACATGGTGAAACCCTGTCTCTACTAAAAATACAAAGATTAGCTGGGCATGGTGGTGCACGCTTGTAATCCTAGCTACTTGGGAGGCTGAGGCAGGAGAATCACTTGAACCCGGGAGGGGGAGGTTACAGTGAGCCAAGATTGTGCCATTACACTCCAGCAAGGGCGACAAGAGTGAAAGTCCGTCTCAAAAAAAGAAAGAAATTTAGGAGTGATTATGAAATTTAAGAGTGATTATTTGGGAGAAGTGTTTCCTTTTAAAAAAAATTTAAAATTGATATATAATAGTTGTATATAGTGTTTTGACATCCAGAATACACACTAGTCTCTTATTTATTTATTTTTTGGTGGTAGAGACAGTGTTACCCAGGCTGGTCCGAAAACTCAAGTGATCCTCCTGCTCTGGCTTCCCAAAGTGTTGGGATTATAAGCGTGAGCCACCCTGTC
>NW_016857015.1:0-295 GCF_001698545.2 Rhinopithecus bieti | reverse complement strand
ATAGAAGCCTGTCTCCTAAAAAGAACGTTCCTCCGCCAGGCACGGTGGCTCACGCCTGTAATCTCAGCACTTTGGGAGGCTGAGGCGGGCGGATGACAAGATCAGGAGATCGAGACCACGGTGAAACCCCGTCTCTACTAAAAAAAATACAAAAAATTAGCCGGGTGCGGTGGCAGGCGCCTGTAGTCCCAGCTACTCAGGAGGCTGAGGCAGGAGAATGGCGTGAACCCGGGAGGCGGAGCTTGCAGTAAGCCGAGATCATGCCACTGCACTGCAGCCTGGGCAACAAAGCGAG
>NW_016857014.1:0-427 GCF_001698545.2 Rhinopithecus bieti | reverse complement strand
GGTTAGCGTTAGCACTGGCAAATCCATTTAAGTCTGTAGCAACTCAATTCTTGCCTCCTCAGAGAAAAGAATTAATCCAAGGGGTATAAGACAGAGTCAGAAACCAATGAAAGTTTTAGGGCAGAAGTGAAAGTTTATTAAAAAATATTAGAGCAGAAACTAAAAGAAGTCAAGTACACATAGAAGAGGTCCAAGCAGGTGACTTGAGAGACCCGAGTGTGCCACTTAGTCTTTGACTTGGTGTTTTTATACACTGGCATTGTTCTGAGGTTTGAACCTCTTCTGTCTTGATTTTTCCTTCAGGTGGGCTGTCCCCATGCACAGTGGCCTGCCAGCATGTGGGAACAGCCACAGGCACCATGTGCTTACTGAAATTGTACACATGCTCTTTTGAGTTGTGTGTGTGTGTGTCTGTGTGTGTGTGTGT
>NW_016857013.1:0-876 GCF_001698545.2 Rhinopithecus bieti | reverse complement strand
GAACTCCTGACCTCATGATTTGCCCGTCTCAGCCTCCCAAAGTGCTGGGATTACAGGCATCAGCCACCGCACCCAGCCCAGATGTGGACATTTTTAAGAGGCCATTATTCTGCCTTATACAGGTCACTTTCATAAACATTACCCACAACAAAATATGTTTTCCTTCTTTCCATGTTTCACTTTTCTGTCTGCACAAACCACAGTGAAACATACTAGCTCTGCTATGAAGTGACTGGATGACCCTAGGAAACTCATTTGACCTCCCTCAGCCTCTTTCCTCATCTGCAGTGTAAGGCTGACTCTTACTGCATCAGAAAATGAAAGTGGAAGAGTAAATGAACATGTGTAAGACATTAGTCACAGAGCCTGGTCCCTGATGAGCCCTCCGTAAACATTCCTTTCAGTCTTTTCCTTTCACCATCCCATTTTTCTTGCTCTCACTCATCTTCTCTTTCAACTCCTTTCTCTTCAGGAACTTTCTCAGTCTAACCTGCCAATTAAAGAAGCCACACTACCCATTCTCTTATGACTCTGATGGTATGTTCTTGTGATACAGTCTGCTATCCACTCAAGGCAATGGGTATTATTTATATGGAGAGGTCTGTTTGCAACAACAAATCACTTTTATGTTCACACAAAACTGAAACACAATTTCTCTTAACTTACACATACCAGTCTCAACTCTACCCTGTTATTTCATACATTCACTTCATTATTTTATTTTCAGTCTTTCTCCTCACACCTTAAAATTAGGATAGTACAAAACAAAACAAAAAAAAAGATGGCCTGGGCTGGAAGAGAGTATTCTTTAGCAAGATGAATGCTTTCTTTTCAAGATGAATGCTATCTGCAAGGCAGTCCTGAAGCCCATTTCTG
>NW_016857012.1:0-295 GCF_001698545.2 Rhinopithecus bieti | reverse complement strand
TTAAATCATCTCAAAGAATTTTCTCAGAAAATTTCTTTCTAGTTTTTATCTGATATTATTTCCTTTGACACCGTAGGCCTCAATGTGATCCAAAATATCCCTTCTCAGATTCCCCAAAAACAGTGCTACCACACTGAACCACGAAAAGTATCATGTTTCTCTGTGTATTGAATTAACATATCACAACACGGTTTGTCAGAACACTTCTTTCTTGTTTTTATCTGAGGATATTTCCTATGTTACCATATGTTTTAAACTTCTCCCAAATATCCTAATGCAGATTCCATGAAAACAG
>NW_016857011.1:0-226 GCF_001698545.2 Rhinopithecus bieti | reverse complement strand
TGTGTGTATGGGTGTGTGTATGTGTGTGTGGGGGGGTGTGTGTGTGTGTGTGGGTGTGTGTGTGTGTGTGTGGGTGTGTATGTGTGTATGGGTGTGTGTGTGTGTGTGTGTGTGGGTGTGTGTGTGTGTATGGGTGTGTGTGTGTGTGTGTGTGTGGGTGTGTATGTGTGTATGGGTGTGTGTGTGTGTGTGTGGTGTGTGTGTGGGTGTGTGTATGTGTGTGTGT
>NW_016857010.1:0-223 GCF_001698545.2 Rhinopithecus bieti | reverse complement strand
TTTTTTTTTTTTTTTTTTTTTGAGACACAGTCTAGCTCTGTTGCCCAGGCTGGAGTGCGGTGGCGCCACCTCGGCTCACTGCAAACTCCGCCTCCCGGGTTCACGCCATTCTCCTGCCTCAGCCTCCCAAGTAGCTTGGACTACAGGCGCCCACCACCACGTCCAGCTAATTTTTTTGTATTTTAGTGGAGACGGGGTTTCACCATGTTAGCCAGGATGGTCT
>NW_016857009.1:0-294 GCF_001698545.2 Rhinopithecus bieti | reverse complement strand
TGTAATTTATTTTAGTTGTTTAAAATGTAAGTCATTCAGATTGCCAACCAATCAACAAAAGTCAGTCTTGAAGTAGACAACAATACAGAATTCCCAAAGTGGCTTTACTCCAGTTTTTTTCTTTTCTTTTCTTTTCTTTCTTCCTTTCCTTTCTCTCTCTCTCTCTCTTTCTTTCTTTCTTTCTTTCTTTCTTTCTTTCTTTCTTTCTTTCTTTCTTTCTTTCTTTCTTTCTTTCTTTCTTTTTTTCCTGTTTTTCTTTCTTTTTTGGATAATCTGATTCTAAATACAGTTTCT
>NW_016857008.1:0-511 GCF_001698545.2 Rhinopithecus bieti | reverse complement strand
CTGGGCAACACAGTGAGACTCCGTCTCAAAAAAAAAAAAAAAAAAGAAAGGTTCCAAGACAGCATCTTTCTCTCTGGTGAGGGGAAGTAGGGGATTTTTTTTACTGTAAGATGATGGTCTCAGTCACAGAAATGCTGTAGTAACATTGTATCCGTTCTGTTTCAACAGAACTAAAATAATGGTCTCACACAAGGTTTAAGTTTACAGAGTGGTAGCTGCAGTGGTTGGTATTACTTATCTCCTAAAGCATACTTAAAACACCCCCAAACAAAATACCCCTCAGGAGTACAAAAGTTTATCTGAACATATTTAATTATTATAGAGCTACTGCCATATTACAAGTGAATTTCTATGTTCTGAGGTATGAAACTATCTACAACAAAGTTCTTATTGTCCTAAATGGAAAATATTCTCATTTCATATTAACATTTAAAAATGCTGCATTTGGGCCGGGCGCGGTTATAAGGAACATTTAAAAATGCTGCATTTGGGCCGGGCTCACGCCTGTAAT
>NW_016857007.1:0-511 GCF_001698545.2 Rhinopithecus bieti | reverse complement strand
GAGACGGAGTCTCGCTCTGTCTCCCAGGCTGGAGTGCGGTGGCGTGATCTCCACTCACTGCAAGCTCCGCCTCCCGGGTTCACGCCATTCTCCTGCCTCAGCCTCCCGTGTAGCTGGGACTACAGGCACCCGCCACCACGCCCGGCTAATTTTTTTGTATTTTTAGTAGACACAGGGTTTCACCATGTTAGTCAGGATGGTCTCGATCTCCTGACCTCGTGATCCGCCCATCTCGGCCTCCCAAAGTGCTGGGATTACAGGCGTGAACCACCGCGCCCGGCCCAGACTATAAATTCTAAGAATTCAAAATACATATTCCACAGGTTTCACCAACCTGTTATATTTAAATGAGATAAATTTGTTTCAATTCTATGTATTTAGTGAAATCTATTTCATGCCAAAAGACTTGGCTACTATACACCTTCATGGAAGGTGTCCCATTTAGTCTGTCACAGATGTCAATCTGACATTTTCTGCTCAGAAAGAGAGTAAGCACTTCCACACAGCCATG
>NW_016857006.1:0-427 GCF_001698545.2 Rhinopithecus bieti | reverse complement strand
CAAACTGGAAACAACAAGAAAGGTTTTTTCTTTTTTGAGACGGAGGTTTGCTCTTGTTGCCTGGGCTGGGGTGCAATGGTGCAATCTCAGCCCACCACAACCTCCGCCTCCTGGGTTCAAATGATTCTCCTGCCTCAGCCTCCCGAGTAGCTGGGAATACAGGCATGTGCCACCACGCCCAGCTAATTTTGCATTTTTAGTAGAGACAGTTTCTCCATGTTAGTAAGGCTGGTCTCGAACTCCCAACCTCAGGTGATTCCCCCCACCTCAGCCTCCCGAAGTGCTGGGATTACAGATGTGAGCCACCACGCCCTACCAACAAAAAAGATTTTTTAACATGAGAAGATTGTCAGCTTTCCCTGGTGGTCAGAGAGGAAGGGCTTTGGGGAGGTCTTGGGGCTGCAGGACAAAGGGTGCAGGAGAAGAA
>NW_016857005.1:0-509 GCF_001698545.2 Rhinopithecus bieti | reverse complement strand
TTAGTTTTAGATTTTCTTTTGACTTTTTTCCCCATCAAGAAACACAATAAATCAGTTTTGCCAGTTTTCTTTAAAATGTTTTTAAAACTAGTATTGCTCAACTCTGTTTCTTCTCTTTGCTTTCTCAGTTGTTTCTAAAGAATTCAGAATGTGGTCGCATTTCACATTAGTTTAGAAAAAAGTGGGCAGTGGTCCTTTTGAAATGTTTCCTATTGGTATTTTATTCAATTGGCAGAGCACTAGAGGGGATGGTGTCGTTTCTGTGAAATCCCTTGTTTGCCTGTGTTACACTCGAATTTACTTTAATTTGTTTGACCTCTGTGCACAATGGAACTTAGCTGTATACTAGTACCTACTTCCCCCTCCTCTGAATCATGCCTCCGTAGAGGAGACCAGTCTGCCAGCTACTCAGGGTAAAGTTAACAAGACAGATGACAGATCTCAGTCACCGCTGCCCTGTAATTCATGTGCCTCTGCCTAGAACCCGTTTCTTTCCCTCCCTCCCTCGC
>NW_016857004.1:0-424 GCF_001698545.2 Rhinopithecus bieti | reverse complement strand
CATACGTGGGAGCTGATATAATGGATCTGAAGGAGGTAGAGAGTAGAATGGTGGTTACTAGAGCCTGGGAAGGGAGTGGGGAGCAGAGTGAAGAGAAGTTGGTTGAAGAGTACAAAAATACAGAGAGATAGAAGGAATAAGTTCTAGTATTTGGTGCAGTAGGGAAATTATGGTTAATAACTTATTGTATATTTCAAAATAAATAGGAGAGAACTGTAATGTTCCTAACACAAAAAATAAATGTTTGAGGTGCTAGATATCCCAATTACCCTGATTTGATGATTACACATTTTATAGAGGCATCAGGATAACACATGTATCCCAAAATATGTACAACTGTTACCTGTTACTTTTTTTAAAGACTTTGTATCCAGAATATCAAAAGAACTGTAAAACTCAGTAATAAAATGAAATCAGTAAAGTC
>NW_016857003.1:0-1967 GCF_001698545.2 Rhinopithecus bieti | reverse complement strand
CTTGAACTCCTGACCTCGAGATCCGCCCGCCTTGGCCTCCCAAAGTGGTAGGATTACAGGTGTGAGCCACCGCACCTGGCTTTTTTTTTTTTTTTTTTTTTTTTTTTTTTGAGACGGAGTTTCATTCTTGTTGCCCAGGCTGGAGTGCAATGAAACGATCTCAGCTCACCACAACCTCCGCCTCCAGGGTTCAAGCGATTCTCCTGCTTCAGGCTCCCAAGCACCTGGGATTACAGGCATGCACCACCACGCCCAGCTAGTTTTTGTATTTTTTAGTAGAGACCAGGTTTCTCCATGTTGGTCAGGCTGGTCTTGAACGCCCGACCTTGGGTGATCCGCCCACCTTGGCCTCCCAAAGTGCTGCAATTACAGGCATGAGCCACCATGCCCGGCCTTAATTTTTGTATTTTTAGTAGAGATGGGGTTTCATCATGTTGGCCAGGCTGGTCTTGAACTCCTGACCTCAAGCAGTCCACTTCCTCAGACTCCCAAAGGATTACAGGTGTGAGCCACTGTGCCTGGCCAATAGCTTTGTAACTTTACTTCATCCTCTTCATTTACATAGGGGCTACACCAAGTAACCAATGGAAACCTCTAGAGGGTATTTAAATCCCAAAAAATTCCGTAATGGGGCTCTTGAGCCCTATGTCCAGGCCTACTCCCACCCTGTGGAATGTACTTTCATTTTCAATAAATCTTTGCTTTTTTTTCCTTTTCTTTTTCTTTTTTTTTTTTTTTTTTGAGAGGGAGTCTCGCTCTGTCGCCTGGCTGGAGTGCAATGATTCTATCTCGGCTCACTGCAACCTCCGACTCCTGGGTTCAAGTGATTCTCTGCCTCAGCCTCCTGAGTAGCTGGGATTACAGGTGTGCACCACCATGCCCAGCTAATTTTTGTATTTTTAGTAGAGACAGGGTTTCATTCATGTTGGCCAGGCTGGTCTCTATTTCCTGCCCTTGTGATCTACCCACCTCAGCCTCCCAAAATGCTGGGATTACAGGTGTGAGCCACTGCACCCAGCAAATCTGTGCTTTTGTTGCTTCATTCTTAACTTGCTTTGTGTGTTTTGTCCAATTCTTTGTTCAAGACGCCAAGAACCTGGACACCCTCTACCAGTTACATGAGGATGCAAAGGCGTAAGAACGATATAATGGGCTGGGTGTGGTGGCTCACACCTGTAATCTCAGCATTTTGGGAGGTGGAGGAGAGCTGATCACGAGCTCAGGAGTTCGAAACCAGCCTGACCAACATAGTGAAGTCTCATCTCTACTAAAAACACAAAAATTAGTTGGGTGTGGTGGTGTGCAGCTGTAGTCCCAGCTACTCGGGAGGCTGAGGCAGGAGAATCGCTTGAACTTGGGAACTCAGTGAGCCGAGATGGCACCACTGCACTCCAGCCTGGGCGACAGAGCTAGACTCCATCTCGGAAAACACACACACACACACACACACACACAAAACATACTTTTTTCTTTCTTTTTTTTTTTTTTGAGACGGGGTTTCACTCTGTTGCCCAGGCTGGAGTGCAGTGGTGCAATCTCGGCTCACTGCAAGCTCCGCCTTCCGGGTTCACGCCGTTCTCCTGCCTCAGCCTCCCTAGCAGCTGGGACTACAGGCGCCGGCCACCTCGCCCGGCTAGTTTTTTTGTATTTTTTAGTAGAGACGGGGTTTTCACCATGTTAGCCAGGATAGTCTAGATCTCCTGACCTCGTGATCCGCCCGTCTCGGCCTCCCAAAGTGCTGGGATTACAGGCTTGAGCCACCGCGCCCGGCCTTCTTTTCTTTTTTTTTTTTGAGACGGAGTTTCACTCTGTTGCCCAGGCTGGAGTGCAGTGGTGCAATCTCGGCTCACTGCAAGCTCCGCCTTCCGGGTTCACGCCGTTCTCCTGCCTCAGCCTCCCAAGTAGCTGTGACTACAGGTACCCGCCACCATGTCCGGCTAATTTTTTTGTATTTTTAGTAGAGACAG